>NW_024582761.1:136893-143929 GCF_018398535.1 Haplochromis burtoni
TTACCTTGAAAAAAGTAATCAGTAACTAATTACTGATTACTTCCCCAAAAAAGTAATCCCGTTACTTTACTGATTACTTATTTTCAAAAGTAATTAATTACTTAGTTACTTTTTAAAAACACGATTTACAACCTGAAGAGGTGATAAAGCGATAGATCTTTCAGCCCAATTCTACTTTTTCTGCATAATCCATCATACAAAATGTAATCAAATGGAAAAGTCTCTTTTTAAAACTTGTTTTATTAGTTTTAATCTTTTAACTTTATGCATCAAGCAAAAATTAATTATCTGCAACATTCTCTGACTGGAAGAAATTAGTTTAACATTTAAACCTATTTTCTGCACATTCCAGCACATAAAATAAAATATTTTTGTGTTTACACTCAGTCTTTCAAATAGATGCAAGTAAAACACAGCAGAAAATAAATAAAGTCAAAGACTCAGCGGTCCTGTTGCTCTATTTTCACCTGTAAAGCAGGAGTGGGGTAGGCGGAGGGTTACCCTGGTGCAGGTGTGCCGCGGTCAGTGGAAGAATCCGCGAGTTTCTCTGTGAGTTTCCCATTACGTCGTAGCTACTCGGTGCTTGTTGGAAGTTTAGGGGTTTTTTCGCTGTAAAAAGAAGTTTTCTTCCCACGCACAGCGGACACTAATGTTTTTGTCACTTTTTATGGAATCAAACTCAAAGTAAGGTCAGTACTTCCACGCTTTAAACGCTGCACGCTCATACTCTCTCTGCACTCGATATGTGATCCATTGTTGATCTGCACACAGCTGTTGTCACGAACGTCGCACTCGCTTACGTCACTGTCATGAGACATTCTCGCAAAAAAATCACGGTTTTAGTAACGCAGTAACGCAGCGTTCCTACGGGAAAGTAACGGTAATCTAATTACCATTTTTGCAATAGTAATCCCTTACTTTACTCGTTTAGTTTACAGTAGCCCCTTACTCTAACCATAACTCACTGTAACCCTGTGTGAGTGCTGCTGGTGAAGTTACATCGCTGCTGCACGTTCTCAGTGTTTCCATCTTCGTGGCGTCACAATCACTTTGTTTCATCACTTTGCAGATGAGATTGACCTTTAACCTGCACATTTTCACCTCTTCACCTGCATTCAAACAGCTCTGCCTGAGGAAGTGCAGCTGGTGTTAGCCGTACCAGACTCCATTCACAAAAAGAAGAGTTTTACCTCATAAACTGAGTTGTCTGCTTCTGCTGTGATTGGTTCGCTTTAAAACCTTTCTTGCTTCAAATGACGGCCCACCAACTGCAACGGTTATATTTAGAACATTTTCACCTGTTTACCCATCATAAGAGATGTCCTCCCGATCCCTTAGCAGCACTCAGCAGCAGTGCATCACTCCTGTGATCTGAAAGCTTTAATTCCTGTTTTTGTCAGTGGAGTCTGGTGCTTTGTTTCAACAAGCTGTCAGAGTGTGCTTCACATTTAGAACATCCACAAAAGCTCAAACGTTGGTATTTAAACACGTGCGTGTGGCTCTGAAATTTCCAGGCTCTCTTTCCTGGCGCCTCACTACATCCATCTTTTATATACAGGTTGTGTTCTTTCACTGAGGCCTAAAAGGAAGAAACAGTGAACACTCTCATTTCAGTTTAACAAGTCTTTAATCGTAAAAACAAGTTTAAAAAACATCCTTAAGAATGAGCCATTTGCCGCCACCGCAGTCTCGGTGCGCGGTCGCAGTCCAAGCGGGGACCCAGGGGCACGCCGCCTCAGGTGAGAGCTCTCTAACACCTGCGGGCCCGTCGGAGCTCAGATGCTCCTGCCATCTGCACGTGTCGTTCTGTCGCCAAGGACGCCATGGTCGGTTTCCGGGATGAGCCGTCCGAGATTCCCTTTAGTGGAAAAGAAAAATATAAAATAATTAATTAAAATAAATAAACACGAGGAGTTCAAGCATCTATTTACCAACAGCAGCACCATGTGTTAAAAATCTGTTTAAAAAAAATCCAAAATTAAATTTTTCCATGTTTTTCTTCATCTACAGTTTCATTAGGTGATCTGTCAGGTACATCTATGAGTTTATCCTGTAGGATTAAATCATAATAAAGCTTAAAAATGATGTAAGAACTGTATCGGTTCTAAATGACTTGCAGTACCTGCACAGGCCACCAGGAGGACACGTAAGAAGAAAAGAGATGAGGAGGAAGGAGGAGGAGGAGGACAAGGGAGAACATGAAGAAGACCAACAGGGATGTGGAAAAGAAGGAGGATGGAGAAGGCTTGGGGTGGGGCAAAGAAGGAGAGGAAGAGAGAGGAGCAGGAGGAGGAGATAAGAAGGAGGAGGATTGTAGAAGTGTACAAACTTCTACTGGAAATCTGCCCATTCAAACTATGAACCTGGTGATGTTGTGCAGGAGGCGAAGGGCAGGAGTTAATAAACAGTTTTGTTCTGAGGGAATTCGTATTCTACGGGAAATATATTACATATATTTTAGCTAAAACAACAACTATGCTGTCTTTTCACACATGACGTCACTACTCCTCAACCTTAACTGTTAATTAACAGCTGGCTTTAAATTCAGCTGTTGATTAACAGTTAATTATTGTTAATAACTGTGGAGCAAGCGCAGTTTAGGAAAAGGCCTGATGTGGTTCAGTATGCTGTGTTCCAAACATTCGTTTAAACATCGACGATTTCAGATTCAGACCGATCCTCGAGCAAAGAAACCGAGAATATGGATTCAAAGTGGACCTCCTACACAGGAAACACGCTGCCTAAAATTCGGCGCACGACTCGATATAAAAAGAAACTTTGGACTCTTTTCTGAGGGCTGTAAAGTCAAAGCGTGGCAGCAAAAGTGCTGCGGTACAGGCTTAAATTCAAGTTCTGCACGTCTGGCGTCACATTTGCCCAGTTCCAGCGTTCCAAACAGCCACAGACCAGACAGCGTTCAGAAATCTGCCCGTTTTGACGTGTTTATGGCCTCTGTCAGTGCAAACGGACTCGTGTGAGTCAGACGCCTTTGCTCTGACTGAAACAGCATTCCTGCTTTACTTCGGCGCACAGTTACTGACACACAAACACGGTTTTCCCGGGTTTACCTCAATATTCACTCCTTGTCTTTCTTCTCGCTGTTCTGGAGCTTCTCCGCGATCTTGCGCTCATGTCCTGCGGGGTTGTGTCTGTTGGTGTTGTCGCTGGCCTCCTTCTTTGTCCTGCCCTTCCGAGCCGAACCTTCTGCAACAGAAAAACTAAAGCAGTGAGTTTCCCGGGCCCGGAACACGAACCGGACCGAACCAGGACAGGTTAGCTCACCTGCGTATTTATCCGTCAGGTTATAGTACTCGTACTCGTCGTAGTACTCGTCCTCAAACTTGGTGGGCTTCATGTTTTTCACGTCGACGTGACTCATGTTTGTTTTTCCACAAGTTTGTCAGAGATCTTTGCGTCTGCGCAGTAAGCCTCAGTGTTCGCAGGTTTGTCTGTTTTTCGTCTTTCTGTGTTTATATATGAGCAGCATGCACCTCCTCCTCCTCCTGACTCCTCCTGCAGGGCTCCTCTTTCCTCTGCACTAATGTTGCATCAGCCACAGAGCTGCATGCTCTGGATAACAAGAACACACTCTTTGTGTCAAATACACAACTTTTTGTCTCATGTTTCTACATTTTATTTTTTTAAAGTCACATTCAGTATTTCTTCTCATAGCTGTAAACCTTTGTTTACATAGTTATTAGCTCTGGTTGGTTCTTACAGCTAATTCTCACTTACTTGGCTGGATACTCTTGTTTTGGTACTTTTTATATACCCACCAAGGTATCCTAACTTTCCTTCACCTGTCCTGTTTCTGAGCATGAAGCTTGTGTTATCTTCATCACATGCTGACACTCAGGTGTGCGGTGAATACCTGACACCTGTGTACGTGGTCTCTGGTCCTGTGACTCCTGTGAGACCCGACCTTGGTTCCCCCGGATGATCCCGGGTCTGTTTTCTTTGATTATCAGCAGCTGCTGTGGTCACATGACCCTGACCTGGTTCGTGGTGTTTATCTAAAGCTGCTCCACCTGCGCTGCAGGCTGGGACAGCAGATCACAGCCGTCCTGCAGAAATGTTTCCATTAATGTGACCCAGACTCATCTCCAGAAGCTTCACTGTGACTCTTGGAGCCTGGCTCCTCGGTTTGTTTCCTCTCATCACTCAGAGGTCCTTTCAGACACGATCGTAACCGCTTTCACTTTTGTTTTTCATATCAGTTTAAAAACTTACTTTATTGGAAAAACGTGCAGCTAAAACTGAAGATCCAAAGCAGCATGAAAGGACCGCTGCAGTTACTTATATTAGTTAGTGATATTAGCTTTGTTTCGGTGTCCTTGTGTCCACATTTATCTAATCTGTGTGGAACAAACTCTGGACTGAGCGTCTCAGAGGAACCAACAGAAGAACGAGCGCTCTGCTCTCTGCTCTCTGCTCGTGGTTCAGATTCAGCACATTTTTACATTTGAGCTGTAAAACACTTCAGCTCAGCACAGGTGTCGCTTTCTGTCACACAGACACACACACACACACACACTCTTAAAAGTTGACCAAAAATCTCCTTCCTCCTGCTCCTTCTCCTCTCCTCCTCTATCCTCCTCCTCCTCTCTACTCCTCCTCCTCCTTCTTCTTCTGTGTTTTCTGAGCGAGCAGGCGGCACATGCTGAGCAGACGGCGGATCATCCCTCTGCCGCAGTGGAAAGCCAACCCGGAGACGGACCCTGAGGCGTTGTTCAGTAAGGACCAGCTGGTGCTGGCCCTTTACCCTCAGACCACCTGCTTCTACCGAGCGCTGATCCACACGCCGCCGCACAGGGTGAGGTTTTATTTTGACAGGCGCGTCTGTGACGGGTCAGCCTCGGCTCAGGAAACGCCGATTAATAAAAGTCTTTTCATGTTTTATCCTCTATGAGTTTATTCTGTGTAACGTTTATTCCAGAGTCATTATAGCTTCTGCATAGACTGTAGATAAAAGATGCACGTGGCCACTGTCACGTCATCCTCTGGTTTCGAAACATTCGTGTTTTTGTTTCTGTGACGTTGGCTTTTGGCGTCGGAAGTGACGGCGCGCCGACTTAGAGCCAAAGCTGATCAGCAGCTCGCTGCGGAGGAGGGTGGGGGCCGAAAAGCACTGGGTAATGTCACGGACACTGCTTCCATCTTCTCTGTACAGTCTGTGGGGATTGACTCATTATAGGAGCCTCTAGTGGACATTAGAGGAACTGCAGCTGCTTCAGCTGCAGAGACAGAAACTGTGACTGAGAGGTGTTCATAAAGTGTGTGTGTGTGTGTGTGTGTGTGTGTGTGTGTGTGTGTGTGTGTTGTGTCTGTGTCTGTGTCTGTGTGTGTGTGTCTGTGTGTGTTGTGTGTCTGTGTCTGTCTGTGTGTGTCTGTGTGTGTGTCTGTGTGTGTGTGTCTGTGTGTGTGTGTGTGTGTCTGTCTGTGTGTGTGTGTGTGTGTCTGTGTGTGTGTGTGTGTTGTTGTTGTGTTGGTGGTGGTGTGTCTGTGTTGTCTATGTGTTTGTTGTGTGTTGGAAGTTGCATTGTTGTTGGTGTGTCGTTCTTTGTTTGATGTTGAGTGTTGTTGAGTTGTGCGCAAGCGACTTGCGGACGACTTTACTCCGTGCTGTTGAGGTGACCGTTGTCGCTGTTACCCTGACGGTTACTCACGCCGATTCGTCTCAACGGTGCCCAGCTGCTCTGGTCCCTGCTTGCAAAAAATGTGTCGAGATACGAATGAGAGAATGTTGTACGGCTGGTGTTTGTCTGTGTGTTTCTTGTCTGTTGTTGTCTGCGGCGGGACCAAACCTCCATGTTTATAAGAACACGTGTTCCTCAGTCTGATGCTTGTATCCCTGGGACTGATGTTGTTTCTTGTCAGCTCTCATCAGAGTGGGATTTGTATTGATCAGCTGATCAGATGTTGAACAGCAGGAAGCACTCGAGGAAGAAGAAAAAAACATTTTTTAATTTATTTTCAGGAAGTAAAAAAAACTCATTCATGTTTTATTCAAACTGTTTTGTTTTTTTATGTGTTCGTGTTTGTTGTTGTTTTAAAAAACTGTGCACAGGTTTGTGTCCACGTCTCTTCTCTTTGTGTAAAACTGAACATGACTCCAAAGTACAGACGCAGGAAGTCGGTGAAACACACGACTCTCGTTTGAAACTAAAAGCTGTGACACGTGGAAACGTGATCTGCACGAGGAGCAGAGGCAGGGTACAGGTCCTGGGGTCACCGTCCTCGGGTCATGCTTGGACTTCCAGCTGTGTTTACTTGAAGGTTAAAAGAAAACCAGGTGCTTCAGTCAGATTAATACACGACAATCAATAGAATCAGAATATTCGTCCGTAAGTAAATTATGTGGGTTACAGTTGCTCCAGGACAGCAACAGACTGAACTATTTAAACCATACAATATGTTCAGAGTTTACAAATTTAACAGACAGATGACATAAAGCTTTATTAGTCCCACACGTTGGTCACTGCCAAAAATATTGTGGCCAAGTTTAAGAGCAGCAAGACGGTCTGGGTGTGTGTTTTTGTCTGCGAGGTGAATGGTGTAGTTAGACATGGTCTGTGTGTGTCTGGTTGTGATGTCTGTGATGTTAAAAAATATTGTGGGTGTCTGGAATAATGTTGCTACTGATGTCCGTGATGACGAAGATGTAGATGAGTACTTGGTGCGTTTATGTGAGTTGTGTCGGGTGTGTACTGTGTGTCTGTGTTGTGTGGTTCTGTTGTGTGGTCATGTGTGAGTATCGATGAGTCTTGTCTGTTGTGTGGCTTGTTCTTGGTGTGTGTGTCTGGCATGTTGGTCTCTGTGATGTCCTTTCTGTTGTTTGTCTGTTGTGTCTGTGTTTGTGGAGGACAGGTTCTTGACTATATCGTGTCGTTAGTGTGTGTCTGTGTGGTTTGGTGTGTGTCTGTTCGTCTGTGTGTGTGTGTGTGTCTCTGTGTTTGTGTGTTTGTGTGTGTCTGTGTGTGTCTGTGTGTCTGTGTGTGTCTGTGTGTCTGTGTGTGTCTGTGTGTCTGTGTGTGTC
>NW_024582761.1:143954-171454 GCF_018398535.1 Haplochromis burtoni
ACACAGACACACACTTTTGAACTTTGAATTGACCGTTCTCTTTTTTAGATCTAAGCTCATCACACGTGTGTTTGTTCGTCGTTTGATGTTATAAACGTATTTTAATCTTTCCGATGATGATTTTGTGTTTTCAGCAGCAAACTGTGGACGATCACGTCTTCGTGCTGCAGACTCAGTGAAACAGGATTTGTCAGACGTCGAGCTGAAATCTCGTCATTCTGCTGAATCGGGGAAACTTTGTCTCCTCGCGTTTGACTGTTTATCTCACAGTTTGAAATATTTCATGAATAACTGACTTTTTATGAAATCAGCCTTTTATCATGTTTATGTCGCAGCTCTAAGTCACGGCTGCATGTTTGCGTGTTTTGAACCGAGTGTGTAATCTGCAGGATGTGAGCTCAGGATGTTTACTTTGCTGCAGACGTGTGCGCAGTCACATGTGCGAGGCGTGTCGCGCTGCCAGAGAACACACAGCTCACAGATATCAGCTGATATCAGCAGGTAAACATTAACCGCAGCTGGAAACTCGCTCAGGTGTTTTCATCTTCATGAATCCTTTCACTGCACGTTACACGTACTAACACAGCTGCAAACGTTTCCTGTTAAATCTCCTGAAATTGTTTCATTTATCGATCAAAGTCCCTAAAAATCAGCAAGAAAAGCAGGAAATCTTCACCTGAGAGGCCACTGATCGTTGGACCTGCTGAGGGTTTGGGGTGTACGCGCGTCCTCTCGTGCACTGGAGTCATTTTGGTTTTGGTTTTTTTACAGCTTCTTTGAACCAGTGTTTCCAGTTTTTATCCGTCTCAAACCAGCACAGCCACCTCTGATTTACTAAAGTCGGGGCCCAAAGTTTGTGCTGACGGGTTAAATATGAAAAAACCCTGATGAAAAATGTACGGTGCAAAAGACGAACAGTGATGATTTCTAAATGCTTTATCATAGAATTCCATGTATGTCAAACAAAGAATCATTTTAAGGTGAAATGATTGAACAGTTTTAATTCAGATCTTTCAAACACCTCGAACGTTTTAGTTCTTCTGATTTTGGACGTTTGGAATTGAAACACAAACGTCTAAACGACTCAGCTGATGTGAACGTAAGCAGGTCCTGATGACATCAGTCACGCCTCATTAATCTGCTGCTGAACAGTGTTGGTCAAATGACTTAAAAATAGTAATCAGTTACTTGTTACTCATTACTTCTCCAAGAAAGTAATCCCATTACTTTACGTAGGGGGTCTTGCATTGAAATCTGCTGCAATGACCTGGTTACTGCGTTCACCAGATATCAACACGATTCCGCTCCTCACGTGTTCACCTCTTCGACATGTCAATGGCTGTGAACAAAGAGAAACTTGTAAATAACTCATGAAAGAATAAAGTTACGTTGAAACCAAGCACACCATTGTTTTTCTTGTGACATTACCAATAAGTGTGATGTGTCACATGACCCTCTTCCTATTGAAAAAACAAAAGTTGTATCCAAGATGGCCGACTTCTACATGGCCACCATGGTCACCGCCCACCTTGAGGAGTTTGCCCCCTCACATATACTAATGTGCCACAAACAGGACTTTAATATCACCAACCATTCCCATGTTATTACACTGTATCCATAGAAATGGCCCACCCTGTACAATGTGTTTGATGTATGAAGCTAAAATTTCAGCGTGCACATTATAACCGCTCAAACTTTGGACCGTAACATTTTTGTTCAAACTGAAGACGGTCAAGAAGAAATGGAGCGACCCCGAATATTTTCACCTCGGTGCTTCCTGTCTCTTCATCTTTTGTCACTTCCCACATGTGTAGTTATTGCTGCTCACTTCCTGTTTTATTTTGGTAGTCTCTCCTGGCCTTGATTCTTATCACCTGTGTCTCCCTGTGTGCAGGATTCAGGCGTTTCATTGTCCTGACTGGAAACTTGTTTTACAGACAGTCGAGAAATGATCCTCAAAGAGCAGAAAGAACTCCACATCCAAAATACACCAAATATACAAAATCATGACACGTAATCCTGCAGTAAAAAAAATCACTACTGTGTGTAAAAACCACTAAAACGGTGCGGGGATGGCTCCGATGGCACATAAAAGGATTTAAAGAGGTTTTTGGTGCTGTTACTCATGCGGCAGGATCCACAGCAGCTCGGGCCTGTTGCTCTGCCTGCTGCTCGTAAACAGTTTGGTTCCAACATTTCCACCAATGAAGGAAAATATTCAAACTGATTCAACAAAAGTTAAAAACGTCATTTCTCTTCTATCAGAAAAAGCCCAGGCGTCGTGGCTCCTCCTGACCTCTGCTTCCACATCAGCGACGGCCCAAAGTGTTTCTGTTGCTCCCTCCGGTATCTGAGCGCCTGATGTTGGACTGCAGTCCAGGGTGAGATTCTCTGAAATCAGAGGACTAATGATGGCCGAGTCCTCTGTGAGTTTAAGGATGTGCCTGTTTGCATGCTTGGACAGTTTGGACTTGTTATTTTACAGCTTAAATAAAGGTTTGCTTGTGGTTCCCATCAGCACACACAGCACAGCTCTGCCTGAGCCTGACTCTGGACTTGATATTTGCTGTTCATGGGTGTCACTTTGGTTATCTGTCAGGTGTGTGCTGACCTTCTGACTGCTTCAGGGATCAATAAATAAAACCAATAACATCTGGATTGCAGGTAGAGAGTCGCTGTGTTTATCTGCGGTGCTTTTCCTTTGAATGTCTCCTGCACGTCGCTGCTCTGACCTCAGAGTGACGTGTCACCTCGCCACAGATGGTAATGATTAACTGTCAGGATGTTTACCTGCAGAGTCGTGTCAGTGTCGGACGACACCAGCAGCACACGGCCGACAACAGGCTCCTCCTCCTCTCACCTGAGAGATAACCACCCATTTCTTCTAACAGAAAAACAACAGTCAGCAGGATTTTATTTTGAAAGGGCCTCTATCAGACAGCAGGTTTAGAGAAGACCTGACACGAGGAAATCAGGTTTCCTGTTTCAGAAGCAGTGATGGGCTTTCCGTCTCTTTTTAGAGAACCGGCTCTTCAGGTTGTTTTGTTCCTTTAATTAACTTATTACCAACAACAATGTAAAATTAAGCACAAAAGGAATTACTAATGTAAAAAAAAGTGGTTTTATTTATATATGTTTAATATAAATATATACGGTGGCCCCTAGAGACAAAACACGTACAAACTCCAAAACACATTTCTAGCTTAACTGAACTTCCAAAGCAGAGCTACTAGATCACTTAAATTACACAATTGAAAGCATGTGTGTATTGTTTGTGTATTTATACACAGGCACTCATATATATTCAAATAATTTAAAAAAAAAGTTCATTTACCTGTTACTACCACACACCAAATCCGGTCGTTGGTACTTGCTGGCTTGTGTAGCCACTAGGTAACAAAAGCTCAACACTGCCCCTAGCATCCTGGAGCACTTCTGTTGTGTTTTGTATGTGTTTGTCTCTAGGGGACCGTAAATATACTTTTATTTATTCACTCCACATAAAATGTAATAAATAAATCATATAATACAAAAACCAACTATTCACATTTCAACTTTTAACTATTTAAATTTTCAGCTTTTTCCTTTTAAACAAATTTAAAGTGAAACAACACAAAACACTGCAAACCACAACACAATTAAATATAAATTAAATATGAAAACAAAAAGAAGATGCACATTCTCTGTCATATGGCCTGCATGAATAAACTTTCTGATTCCTTTACTACACCTTTCTAATGTGACCTTGTTGTCCCTGCTCTCTCTCTCCCTCCCGCTCTGTTCCTGTGCTACTGAGTGTAACTACCGCCCCTCCCCCCTCTGCCCAGTGCAAAGCACAGGGCTTGCGCGCAGAAAAAAGTGCGAGAGAGAGAGAGAGAGAGAGAGAGAGAGGGTGAGAGAAAGAAAAGAAAAAACATGGCTCCCAATAAGGAGCCGGCTCGCGTGGTTCGCTTCAAAGAGTCGGCTCTAAGAGCCGTTTTGTTCGCGACCGACACATCACTATTCAGAAGTGGTGAAGACTCTGTCCTCAGCCTGGAACAAGTTTATTCCTCTTTCATACAGCTGATATCAAAGAACCAATCAGAGGCCTTCATCTGCTCGCACACTGAAATCTTAATGAACTGTATTTATGATCGATCAGTGATTGATGTGAGTTTAATGAAGCTTCAGACCCAGAAACACTGATCAGCGATCAATCACTGCATCTGTCCATCACTGTAATCAATCGCAGTGATAGAGACAAACCCGAGGAAACTAAGAGCGTTGATGCTTTTAATGGAGGCTGCAGAGCGTGAATGTGTGCAGTTATCAAACACGTGGATCACGTGGATCACACGTCCACCAGAAAACTGAATCTGATCTTTATCTTCAGTTTATGGCTGAATCTTTAAAGCCCTGGACTCCATCTTTCTTTCGAACGTGGCTCTGCTCTTCATATACTCGTAGCCATGGTGAATCCTGGTATCAGCCTGGTCTGTTTTTTTAAAAAAAATGTGTTTTTTTTAACATGAAGGGGATCTGTGGAAGGTTTATCCCTCCTCTCGCCCTGTGACAGCAGGGACAGACTCCAGATTCAGATTACTCAGTAAAAAAAAATAAATCAAAATACAGGGTCAGGCTAGGAGAGAAGAAACTGGAATTTGTAACATTATAGTTGCAAGTTCACAAAAACACACACACACACACATTTTCTGTTTAATATTTCTTAAATATTTCTTTCTTGTAAATTTCCATTTTTAAACTCGCTCTGTCTCCTTCTTCTTACCCCAGCCTATATCTTGACAAAGGATCACAAATTTCCTCCAAGGAAACACTAGATTACCACAGAGGCAACTGTAAACAGCACAGGTAACGGGAAAGAGACAAAATGTTTGTACACAAAAAAATAACAGCTGGAAAAATCTTTAAAAACCACAAAATAACTGCACACAAATAAATTACAGATAAATAATGAATGGCTACAAAGGGTATAATAAAGTCACATAAGTACAACAAAAAGAAATACAATTTTTAAAGTAAAATGTTTACGTTTTTTAAGCGCCCCGTGTCTGCAGTACCACACTCCGCCCAGTTGGTGGCAGTGTGTTCACCGAAACTGCTGCACACGATTAGTACCAAAGAAGAAGAACAGAAGGCCAGTACCTGCGGTTCCTGAGTTGAGCGCAAATAATAGAAGAAAGCAGCTCGGTGAGGAGGTTTGTGAGCTGGTTTTGAGGGAAATATGACGCTTATTCCGATCATTGATCTATCTGAGTTGAATATATATTGCTAATGTTTTTCTTTAATCCGATTTTTGGCGTTACGAAGCATTTCCGAGCCGTTTTTGTCTGTAGCGAACTTTACACCAAACCCCGTTCAGAAATCTTTTATTTAAGACATCCCGTGTTTTCCAGGCAACACCCAACACACATAGAGCACGACTTCAGTTGTGTTACATACGAGTATTGATTCGGAACTTTATATCCAGTATGTTATGACCGCGGTGATCGAAATGTTCAGACTATTTGTGCTTTGTGAAGTGTTCACCGTCATTAAAACCGCCTTAAAGTAGACGTTTTTTAAATGAGGTTTTGTATGTTGTAACTAAGCGCTGCTGTTTGATGCTCCACATCCTCACAGGTTAAATCATGTCCGCTGACCCCAAGATTGCGGAGCTGCTCACTGAGCTCCACCAGCTCATCAAGCAGACACAGGTCAGTATTGATCTGCTTCCTTTGTGATTGATCAGGTCAAGCTTTGATCACATCAAAGGAGCTTGCAAAGAAAAGCGTCTGGACTTCTTTAAGTTACTTGAAGTAACGTCTTCAAGTAACTTAAAGAAGTCCAGACGCTTTTCTTTGCAAGCTCCTTTGACTACGATGACCTGGATGACTGAGAACCTTCACAGACACTTTGATCACATCCTAATTACCTGCACTCGGCCCGCTTCAGGAGGAGAGGTCACGCAGTGAACACAACCTGCTCAACATCCAGAAAACGCACGAGAGGATGCAGACTGAGAACAAGAGTGAGTGCCAGCAGCTTTGAGCACATGTGCTGAATTTGTCGTGTGGTCCTAAACGTGGACGTGTGTCTCCTGCAGCTTCTCCGTACTACCGCACCAAGCTGAGGGGGCTCTACACCACGGCCAAGGCAGACGCTGAGGCGGAGTGCAGGTGAGAGGCCACTGAGCATGACCTTTAACCCTTAAAGATCATGGTGATGTCACTTATGTTATACAGGAGACTTCCAGTCTCAAGCTTGTTACTGTTTTGTTTAAATAAAGGTTATACAAATGAAAAAATAAAGGGGGACAGATGCATGAACACCATGACTGAAGCGCAATAAGCAGTAATTTCCTCTGAGTACAGACTGAGACTCTGTGCTGTTGGAGCCTTTTTAATGACATCATGTGACCAGTAATATGGCTGCTGTGAGGTCACTGCACGAACCGGCGGCCCAACAACCTGAGCTCCGGTTTCCGTTCATGTCGCCTTTCTAGCCTGTTCGTTTTCACATTTCTAAGAGTGAGTGAAAATCACCTTTTTCTTCTTCTTTTGTGTCTTTTCCTTCCGCCTCTCAGCATTCTGCGTCACGCCCTCGATAAGATCGCAGAAATCAAGTCTTTGCTGGAGGAGCGGCGGATAGGTGCGTGTCCGGTATTCGGCCTCTCACATCTGCAGCTGCACTTCCTGTTTCATGTGACACAAAACTCACCTGTCTGTCTGTCTGCAGCTGCAAAGATGGCGGGCGTTTACAGCGACAGTGACCCTCCCAGGAAGACGATGAGGCGTGGCGTCCTCATGACGCTCCTCCAGCAGTCGGCCATGACACTTCCTCTGTGGATCGGGAAGCCGGGGGAGAGGTAGGTGGTACTGCCCCAACGCCGGTGGCCACAATATTGGGCTCTAGTGACGTCCCCACAGCGCCATGGAAACACCTCAGATGGTGTTAAAAAGCAGCTTTGCGTCCCCGCCCAGGCTTCCTGTGAGGTCACGTCTTTATTTCAGGCTTTTATGCGTTTCTTTCACCATCACGTTAAACGGTGGTGGTGAGGCATCTTCTCTTTAAAAACGAGAACGTCACGTTTATCCGCCGAGTGTCTCTTCTGTTCCCGCCATGAGCAGCGAGCGGCACCGGCTTGTCGGTAGCTTGTACCCGATGCTCAGGTGTGCTCCAGCTGACTTTCTGAGGTAGCATCTTCTCTGTGACTCCTCCCTCTCCAGCCCTCCTCCTCTGTGCGGGGCGACCCCTGCGAGCAGCGACTACGTAGCCAAACAGGGAGACAAGGTGGCGGCGAGGGTGAAGAGCGTGGAGGGCGATGAGCAGTGGATCCTGGCTGAGGTGGTCAGCTACAACCATTCCACCAACAAGTAAGAACACGTGACCGTTTGTGGCGACGCCTGCGTGGTGTAATGCGATCATCAGCCTCTGACGCCTCCTCTGCTCCCCCTGCAGGTACGAAGTGGACGACATCGACGAGGAGGGCAAAGAGTGAGTTCCTCTTCGTTATGTTCTCTGACAGGAACAGCGTGAAGGGCTTTCACGTTGAAGCTCGGACCGCAGCGAGGCTTTGTGAGCGAGGCCGAGTACGACTCCCAGCTTTAGCCAGAAGCAAGCGTTTATAGGATTTTACATCTGCTCTGGTTCTTCGTCTCTTCTCAGTGTTTTCCTCCCTTCTCAGTGTTTTCCTCCTCCTGCTTTTCCTCGTCGTCTTTCTTCTTAGAGTCGTTCTCGTGCTGCAGATTTTCGTCCCTTCGCCTGTTTTTCGTGGACTTTCCTCCATTTTCAGTTTCCATCGTTATTCAGATCAGTGTACAGACGTTAAAATCAGGCTGGTTTATATGGGACGGTTTAAACCTGATTGCCACGCCTCTGACTCATTCATGAATGCAGTGATTGTGGGCGGGGCTTGTATGTTTCAGCGCGCGAAACGTGTGTTGATCTTGTCACAGAGGAGTAAACTGTGCCGGGTCTGTGGGAGAATCTCAGCAGCTTGTTCTCTAAAAGTGACAAATCTCCTCCTTCTCCTCCTCCTCCTCCTCCTCCTCCTCCTCCTCCTCCTCCTTCTTCTTCTGTGTTTTCTGAGCGAGCAGGCGGCACATGCTGAGCAGACGGCGGATCATCCCTCTGCCGCAGTGGAAAGCCAACCCGGAGACGGACCCTGAGGCGTTGTTCAGTAAGGACCAGCTGGTGCTGGCCCTTTACCCTCAGACCACCTGCTTCTACCGAGCGCTGATCCACACGCCGCCGCACAGGGTGAGGTTTTATTTTGACAGGCGCGTCTGTGACGGGTCAGCCTCGGCTCAGGAAACGCCGATTAATAAAAGTCTTTTCATGTTTTATCCTCTATGAGTTTATTCTGTGTAACGTTTATTCCAGAGTCATTATAGCTTCTGCATAGACTGTAGATAAAAGATGCACGTGGCCACTGTCACGTCATCCTCTGGTTTCGAAACATTCGTGTTTTTGTTTCTGTGGCGTTGGCTTTTGGCGTCGGAAGTGACGGCGCGCCGACTTAGAGCCAAAGCTGATCAGCAGCTCGCTGCGGAGGAGGGTGGGGGCCGAAAAGCACTGGGTAATGTCACGGACACTGCTTCCATCTTCTCTGTACAGTCTGTGGGGATTGACTCATTATAGGAGCCTCTAGTGGACATTAGAGGAACTGCAGCTGCTTCAGCTGCAGAGACAGAAACTGTGACTGAGAGGTGTTAATAAAGTGTGTGTGTGTGTGTGTGTGTGTGTGTGTGTGTGTGTGTGTGTGTGTGTGTGTGTGTGTGTGTGTGTTTGTGTGTTTGCTGTGTGTTGCGCAGCCTCAGGACGATTACTCGGTGCTGTTTGAGGACACGTCGTACCCTGACGGTTACTCACCGCCGCTCAACGTGGCCCAGCGCTACGTGGTCGCCTGCAAAGAGAACAAGAAGAAGTGAGCGGCGGCGGCGGGACCAAACCTCCATGTTTATAAG
Source organism: Haplochromis burtoni (assembly GCF_018398535.1). NCBI lineage: Eukaryota > Metazoa > Chordata > Actinopteri > Cichliformes > Cichlidae > Haplochromis > Haplochromis burtoni. The sequence goes on from NW_024582761.1 coordinate 152,900, forward strand.
AACACGTGTTCCTCAGTCTGATGCTTGTATCCCTGGGACTGATGTTGTTTCTTGTCAGCTCTCATCAGAGTGGGATTTGTATTGATCAGCTGATCAGATGTTGAACAGCAGGAAGCACTCGAGGAAGAAGAAAAAAACATTTTTTAATTTATTTTCAGGAAGTAAAAAAAACTCATTCATGTTTTATTCAAACTGTTTTGTTTTTTTATGTGTTCGTGTTTGTTGTTGTTTTAAAAAACTGTGCACAGGTTTGTGTCCACGTCTCTTCTCTTTGTGTAAAACTGAACATGACTCCAAAGTACAGACGCAGGAAGTCGGTGAAACACACGACTCTCGTTTGAAACTAAAAGCTGTGACACGTGGAAACGTGATCTGCACGAGGAGCAGAGGCAGGGTACAGGTCCTGGGGTCACCGTCCTCGGGTCATGCTTGGACTTCCAGCTGTGTTTACTTGAAGGTTAAAAGAAAACCAGGTGCTTCAGTCAGATTAATACACGACAATCAATAGAATCAGAATATTCGTCCGTAAGTAAATTATGTGGGTTACAGTTGCTCCAGGACAGCAACAGACTGAACTATTTAAACCATACAATATGTTCAGAGTTTACAAATTTAACAGACAGATGACGTAAAGCTTTATTAGTCCCACACGTTGGTCACTGCCAAAAATATTGTGGCCAAGTTTAAGAGCAGCAAGAGTTCAGAAAAACAATAAGTTAAAAATAGAATAACGTGCTACACAACAAGAGTAAAATGCTTTGTCATAGTAGGAAAAATTGCATCAGGGAGACAGTTACAACTGTGTGTGTCTGCACAGGTGTGGTCATCTGCAGAGACTGACAGCAGCTGGAAGGAAAGACCTGTGAAATCTCCGTCCCACATCGTGGGTGCAGCAGCTGAAGGAGCTGCTCAGGGTGTAACTGTGCATTAGTTGTACAGGGAGCCACAGGCAGGAATGACTTCCTGTGTCATTCAGTGGTGCATTATGGGTAATCTCAGTCTCTCACTGAACGAGCTCCTGTGGCTAGCCAGCACGTCATGGAGTGGGTGGGAGGTGTTATCCAACATTGTCTTTGTCTTAGACAGCACCAGCCTCTCCGACACCACCCTAAGGAAGTCCAGCTCCGTCCCCACAACATTACTGGCCTTGAGGATCAGTTTATTCAGTCTGTGGGGGTCTGCAACCCTCAACCTGCTGCCCCAGCATGCAGCAGCATAGAGGATTGCACTGACTGTAACAAAAAATCCTGAGAATTGTCAGACAGATGTTAAATGACCTCAGCCGCTTCAGAAAATAGAGCCGAGTCTGGCCCTGCCTGTAAAGTGCAGTGGTGTTTTTAACCCAGTGTAGTGTGTATGTGTACTCGGAGGTATTTATAGTCCTCCACATGAAGAAAGGTCTTTTAATGTGCTCGAGGAGCACGAGGAGCCCACGCACGTGCTCCTCTCTGTATTTATTTTAATGAAGCATCTGAAACATCATCACACAAACTGTCAGTGTGCAGTTTGGAGGACGACAATCTCCAGCTTTGTTTTCATTCACACTGATCTCAGGAACGTAGTGTTTCCATTTCGTATATTACCAGATATTAATGAGATTTTGTTGTATTTGTTATTTTTGTGATATTAAAATATTATATGAATTTCTCTCAAATTTGCAGCTTGTTTTATAAGTTTGTCCATGTTTAAATGAAGTGTTTTTAATTCTAGTAAATTCACCTGTTTGTTTTTTCCACATAAATTCCATGCTCCTAAAAGTACTTTAATTTGATCTTGTTCTTATAAGTTTGGGAATTTTTCTTATAATCCTTCAATTTTCACCCTTTTTTCCTCAAAAATATATTTTTGCTAGTTTTTTTTGTTCTTGTAAACTGGACACTTGTTTTTCTCTGCAGAAAGCAGATTTTTCTTTAAGTTTTTTCTCCGAAATTCCAAATAACCTTGAAAATACTGAAACTGGTTCCTTAGTTTTTCCTTCAGTGTGTCTGATATCAGTTGTTGTTAGTTTGCATCTACAAGTTTGCATCTACCACCTCAGACGCTTGAGAGACTTCCAACTGCCCTCCAAGGTGCTCAGGAACTTTTACTCGTGCACCATAGAGAGCATCCTGGCGGGAAACATCTTAACCTGGTTCGGGAACAGCACCATGCAGGACAGACGAGCTCTACAGAGGGTTGTGCGGTCAGCTGAGCGCACCATCCGCTCCGAGCTCCCTGACCTGCACTCAATCTACAGCAGGCGGTGCTGGACCAAGGCCAGGAAGATGTGAAGGACCTCAGCCATCCCAACAACAGACTGTTCTCTCTGTGAGGTCAGGAAAGCGATTCCGCTCCCTGAAGACCAACACAGAGAGACTGAGGAGGAGCTTCTTCCCGCAGGCGATACGGTCTCTCAATCACACCACCACACAGTACTGACCCACACATAGTTCTTACACACACACTGGACTTTCTGGACTTGTTTTCACTTCATTACTTAAATCACGCTGCTGTTATTGTGTATATATTTATTTATATTTCTTCATACATTCTTATATAGTTCTATATTGTGTATTTTGTTGTACAGTTATTTTATTTTCAACTTTAATTTATATATTTTATCTTATTCTCCCAGTTAAATTTACCCTTCATTCTAATTTGTGTTGTACAGTTATTTCATTTTTAACCTTAATTTATATTTTATTCCTTCCTAGTTAAATTTACCCTTTTTAATTTTTCATATTTATTTCCTATCTTATTCATAGCCTTTTCCTTTTTTGTTTTCTTTAGGTCACGAGCAGTTGTCCAAGCATTTCACTACATATCGTACTGTGTATGACTGTGTACGTGACAAATAAAATTTGAATTTGAATTTGAATTTGAAGTTTTACAGTTACGGATCCACTAGAGTCCTTAAAGGCAGCACTGCCGCTACTGAGGCAGAATATCCCACAGTCCGTGAATGTTGCGGCGCCCCGTGGAAAGAAACAAACATGGCGGAAGCGGTGAGTGGGTGACAGGTCTGCTGGTGCTTTTTTAGTGATGAAACGTTATTGAAATCATGAATGTTGTGTTTAATTAGAAGGTTAGGGGCCTCCTGATTAGACCTACAGGAAGACGGAGGTGAGCAGCTTTGGCGGAAAGTCCGTTTAAATCGACTAACTGTGCGTTAGCGCGACGTTAGCTAACCTTAGTCAGAGCGCTTCAAAATAAAAGCCAGGTATAGTTTCGCTTTCTTGTTTCTGCCGATGGCGTTAAGACAACAGAAAAACTGCGCCGAGGATCGCTGAAAGCTTTTTGCGAGGTTAAACTACAACCCAGCTCTGCTTTTAAACAAATTTAATCACTTTTAAACTTCTTGTTGATGTTTGGTTTGTTTTGGGGTCCGTTACGCAAAACAACAGACGGTGCACTAGACAGGGGGAAATGCCAGTACAGGCAGGTGGAGAGCAGCGAGAGGAGGAAGAAGCTTTAACGTGGTTTGAAGACGGAGGAGGCCGAGCTGAAGATGTTGGACAGCAGGGACAGGATCAGAAACGAGTCCATCAGAGGGACAGCTCAGAGTCAGGGAGGCTGAGATGGTCTGAGCATGTGCGGAGGATGACGATGGAGCTGCAGGGCTGGAGTGACAGAGGAGTGTGCTGGGATAGGTGGAGGCACATGAGCTGCTGTGGTGATGTCTGCAGGGAGCAGCAGGAAGATTCACTTTTAAACTCAGTACTGTGACATTTCTGTGTGAACTTTGGGGCTTTGAGGAACACATGCTTTCACATGCCACTTTATTAGATACATCTGTGATATTTAATTAAAGCAGAAGAATCAAACACTTTTATCAGAGGAACCTGGCGTGATGGTGGTGGAGGTGTTTAAAGTCAGCAAAGTGTTTTTAAGCAGGGTTGACTGCTGAGCCTGAGCATGCTGCTCCCACTGAGCACTGAAGTCAAACTTTAAATAAAGCTCTTTTTACTAACGGTGTTTTTTAGCTTTAGTTAACTGTAGTAACGTTGGTTCAAGTGCTTCTAGCCGTCCATCTTCTTCGTCTTATCCGGGGCCGGGTCGCGGGGGCAGCAGCCTAAGCAGAGGAGCCTGGACTTCCCACCTTCTCCAGCTTGTCCGGGGGAACAGCCGAGAGATATCGTGTGTCCTGGGTCTGCCCCGGGAGTACTCCCGGCTGGTTTTGTCTAGTGTAGACTTTTTTTTTTCTAATGAGTTTATGTTTGTATCTTAGTTAACAAAAATATTTTGTTGACATCTAGTTTTATTCTTAGTTTAGTTTTAGTTAACTATAACCCCAGTCCTGTGCTGCCTTACGTTATAGAAGTGTTCCTAATATTTTGCCCCCTGGTGTCTGTTGAAGGCGTCTCGTGCTGGACGTTTCTCTTACAGAGCAGCCTCTGTCTCTGTTCTCAGGTTCACAGCAGCGACGTTCCACTCCCAAAGCCACCGCCAAAGCGCCGACGCATCCTCGACCCGTCAGCCATTGTCCCCGTGCCCATCTACTCCAACAAGGTAAGGAGCCAATAAGAGCCATGGAAGCTTGTTTGGATTAAAGTGAGCCGGACAACATGGAGCAAGAATCATACATCACACTGTATCTCTGAGCTTCAGCTGTCAGACTTCAGAGGAGCTGGATTCTGTCAGAAGAAACTCAGTAAAATGTGGGGTGATATGGTACTACAAGGTCATTAAGATAAGATGGGGCCTGATTATTTAAGACCTTGTATGTGAGGAGCAGGATTTTGAATTCTGGATTTAACAGGAAGCCAAAACAGGAGAAATCTGCTCTCTCTTTCTAGTCCCTGTCAGGACTCTTGCTGCAGCATTTTGGATCAGCTGAAGGCTTTTCAGGGAGTTTTTAGGACATCCTGATAATAATGAATTACAGTCGTCCAGCCTGGAAGTAATAAATGCATGAACTAGTTTTTCAGCGTCACTCTGAGACAGGATATTTCTAACTTTAGAGATGTTGCACAAATGGAAGAAAGCAGTCTTACATATTTGTTTAATATGTGCGTTGAAGGACATGTCCTGGTCAAAAATGACTCCAAGGTTCCTCACAGCGTTACTGGAGGCCAAGGTAATGCCATCCAGAGTAAGAATCTGGTTAGATACCATATTTCTAAGCTTTTCAGGGCCGAGTACAATAACCTCAGTTTGATCTGAATTAAGAAGCAGAAAGTTAGCGGCCATCCAGGTCTTTATGTCTTTAAGACATTCCTGCAGTTTAACTCATTGGTGTGTGTTATCTGGCTTCATGGACAGATAGAGCTGGGTGTCATCGCATAGCAGTGAAATGTATGCTATGTCTTCTAATGATGCTGCCTAAGGGAAGCATGTATAATGTAAACAGAATTGGTCCTAGCACTGAACCCTGTGGAACTCCATAATTAACCTCAGTGTGTGAAGAGGACTCTCCATTTACATGCACAAACTGGAGTCTATTAGATAGATATGATACAAACCACTGCAGTGCAGCTGTTCTTGTGATTTTCCTCTGAGTCAAATTGAATTGAAAAACATGTAAAAAAAAAAAAATTTGTACATGTATATAAATGACGTGTCATGCATTCCTCAGACATTAAGCTGTGATTCACTGTAGAGCAGTGCTGTGTCCCTTCAGTGGGAGGGGCTTAAATACATCTTCATGCAACATCAACCTGTATCACATGAACTAGATTGTCCTGATCCTGTGTTTTGTGTCTGCAGGTGAAGAGCAGTCTGCAGCTGAAGCCGACGGCAGCGCTGCTCACCGAAAAGACCGACACAGGTAACAGCTGACGCGCTTTTATCCACGCTCAGAGGAGCGGGTGATTTTCTGGCTTTAACCACTTCCTGTCTGTGAGCAGATGACGACGCAGACGACAGTTTGTTGTTGGAGTTTTCATCTCGAACCGAGCCGGTGCATTTCGTCACCCTCAGCGACTCCGAAGATGAACACGTGCAGAAGAAGGCGGAGCAGCAGCCGTGAGTCAGAACCCGCATCGTGCCCGAGCTTCCGAACTTTAAGCCGAGTTTAGTTTGAATTCGTTGCTGTGCCTCTTGCTTTATTTCAGAGACGCCGTGCGCTGTCCGTCCCCTCCTCCTCCAGAGAGTCCCGTACAGAAACAGTCCAGGGCGATGAAACAGAAGCTCAGGTGAGTGCGCGTGTGTGCTTCCTGTTTCGTTCTCCAGACACATCCGCTAAAGATCAGCGCTGGCTTTGTTTTTGTTCCCGCCTCAGTGAGATCGACCAGAAGCTCCGGGCGGTGAGCTCCCTCCTCTCTCCAGAGCCTCAGGGCGGCCTGTCGAGACGGCGCCGAGGTCCTCCCGTGTCACATCCTGAGTATGTGCGCGTGGACGACGATGAGGACGATGACGTCATCATCATGAGCCCGGAGCCGGAGTCAGAGAGCTCCTCAGTGCGAGAGATCCCGCTTAAGATCCGCTGCAGGACTGAGATCCACAAGATCCCGGTGCTGTCGGTACGTACAGGTAACAGCAGCCCAGGTTAATAAAAGGCCACTGTGCAGCGTTTCAGCAGGTGTGTTAAGCTCCGCCTCCACAGCAGTCAGAGTCACATTGATTGAGAAGTACTGACCCGGGGACCAGACACCCAACCCAGAGGATTATGGGCCCTTTTAACGTAATGTATGTTTAAGCATCCTGTCAGTTATTGATTGATTGATTTTTTTGTTTTTAGTCGACGCCTTTAAGCGATGTGGTGACGCAGCTGTCTGTCATCCTAAACGTCCCGCCTCCTTGCCTCCTGCTGCTGAGGGAGGAAGAGGAGCTGCCGACGAGCGCCACCATCAGCGAGCTCGGCCTCGGCATCGCCGACATTATAGGTGAGTCCCAAACGCAAAGAGCCCCCGTTTGCAGTTTGTCCTCCGTACGGCGTCACCGTGGATTTTAAACAAACGCTCAACAAGATCCGAGGTCGATTCCACGGGTTCAACTGGTAGTTGTTGTATTTGCTGTTCACTGAAACTCTCAACGTGAGGTCCAGAGAGATGCTGGTGAAGGTGGGGGAGGTCATCATCAGGCTGAAGGACCAAAACAAGCCAATCAAACTGTACGAGAGACCAAATCACCAATCAGAACAGAGCGAACACACCGAGCAGCTCAGCAACAGTAAAAGACCAGAAAACATTTAAAGTGCAGGAGGACAAGAAAACTGCTTCAGAGGTGTAACCACCTCCATCAGCGACACAATAACAGCTCCCACCGTCCTGAAGCTGTCTTGGTGTGCAGCTCGGTGTTAATAAAGATTAACTGGCTCACTGTGTTGAGCAGGGGACTCTTATGTTGAAAGGGTTCTGCCCAGCACCGTTTCCTGTGTGTGTCCAGAGGTTGATGTCAGACAAAGAAGGATTATTTTGAACTGTGATTCATGTGAAGCTGCTCTGATGGAGTCCCAGAGTGCAAAATGTTTTCTTCTTTGTGTGTTCAGAGTGTGTGGTCATGGCGGCGGAGGATGGAAGCCAGTCAGACGGTGATGGCAGCATCATCACTGTGAGGCTGCAGAGCAAAGACAGAGACTCTTCTCAGGAGTTCTCTCTGCACAGAGTTCGTACCTCCTCCTTCTCCTTGTTTCTCACAGCAGGGCGTTAACGCCGATGATGTAATGACGCCGTCTGTTTGTTCCTCAGGAGGCGCCGCTGAGGTCCATCTTCTTCCAGTACGTGTCCAAGATGTCTAACAAGGATCAGAAGAAAGTGCGCTTCCATTTCGACGGCTCCAAAGTGACGGGCAGCCAGACGCCGGCGCAGCTCGACATGGAGGACGGTGACATCATCGAAGTCTGGGTCTGAGTCGCCCACTTCAGCTCTGCGGTTTATTTAAGCGTCACTGCGATCATTTCAGAGGTCACTTTATTGTCAGGTGCTGATGATGGGACACGGACAAAATGACAGCAAAATCCAAGCGCACCAATCAGGCCTTTAACCTTTCTGTGTCCACACTGAAGCCACTTCCTGTTTTTGTTTGTGAGTATTATTTTTATGAAAATCAAATAAAAGTAAAACAAGCTGACCTCACATTATTTGCATGAGTGAGGTCATGATGAAAAACCTCCACCTGTAAAGGGCAAGAACATGGCCGCCCTGGAGGCTCAATGTGAATGTGGAAGAGTACTGTAAATAAAAGATGGACACAGATGGTCCTGAAAGGTGACGTTTACAGTGTTTGATGAAATGTGAAGGAAATGACCTGTTGGCGTTTTTGGACGTGATGATGTCGGTGACCGTGTAGGAACAAACAGACTCACTGCCCTACAGTCGCTGGCACCGTGGCAACCACCGGTCACTAAGGAAAAAACTGTATCCCCCAACTGGTCGGCAAAAACCTCGCGATTGCTTCAGTTGCTAGCATGTTGCTGCGGTTCACCCTTTAAAGTAAAAGGTGTGTCAGAAAATGACCAATTTATGAGAATTTCTTTATTTTCTTTCACAAAAGAGAACGAAAAGCCAAGTTTAGCGAAAGCTTTTTTATGTCTGCATTAAAGTCACCATTTCATTATTAAAAGTGTAATTTTTTAAAGGGAAGTTTTGGGCAGTTTTGCCAACAAAAAAAGTTCAATTTTATTATTATTATTATTTAAATTCACTATTTAAGAAATGTTTGTTTTTATTTCGGTTTTATGAGAAATAAAGTTACCAAAAACAAATCCTGATTTAAAACATGAAAGCGGACATAAGCAGCCTCCACCCAGTTTTACTGTTAAAAAAACAGTGTTTCTATCAGCGGGTGGAGGGGGACCCACTCTGCGTCACTTCACGGTTGGAGATAAATCCACGGAACGTTACTGAACCACTATCAGCTTCTCCACCCACTCACATCACGGCTGATCGCGGGATTGATTCTGTCACGTGAATTTCGGTAAGCGGGTCATGGCGTCATGTGAGCGGAAGTGGCCGTCAGAGGTGTCATGGCGCCGGGAAAGAAGCGTCTGTCCTGGAGCGTCGGGCTTTAAACGCTTCGTTGGCGTTAACGTCTCTAACCCGGCGCACGGCTCGTGTTTCTGTTTGACGGCGTCAGGATGGAGTCTGTCACGAGCTCTTAGCTTTGTGACAGGAAGTGAAGATTTGGAGCGAAGAAGAAGAAGAAGAAGAAGAAGAAGAAGCGCCAGCCTGACTCATCCTCACAGGTAAACAACAACAGCGGGCCCACAGACCTGCTCTGCAGAGGTCCATTTAAAAAACAGTGAATTTAGGGTGGTTTGATTTTTCCTTATCGGAGATAATTAGATTTTACTGCTCCTGACTCGTTTATCAGCGCTGACCGCTCGGTGATTTACTTAAAGAAGCCTTCAAGAGCTTATCATTTAATCTCCGCTAAAACAAAACGCGTTTAAAAATGTAATCAAATGTTAACCGAATTTATCAGCAGAGGTTTAAAATGTGCTCTGAAAAATCTCAGCTGATAAAAAAGTAACATAAAAGGGTTTTTTGCATGTTCTTTGGTGTTCGGGCTTTGCTGCGCTGCCTGGCTGTACCTACATTTCCTAACTCTGTAATAAAAGAGCCGAATTTAACGCAGCACGCATTAAAAGGTATTAAACCACATTTCAGGTCAATATAATTAACTGTTATTATCTTTGATGGCAGAACAAACACAGCTGTGATGATTACGAAGCGAGTTTTAAGACCTTTAATCTTCTTTGAGCCTTTTAAAAGTAAAGTTCCTGATTGGAAACATGTTGAATGGAGATCGGAGCACAGTTTAAACATTAATATTGAATTTATGTCAAGATTCCTGAGAACGTGTTGAAGCTGAATGCTGTGCTCTCTCTCCTTTAACCTCGTCAGCTGCTGCCTTGTTCAAACAGCCTTTTGTTGACTTGTGCACGAGTGCAGAACAACAGCAGCACCCTGGTATTGATGAGGATCCAATCATCCACTGATCAATAAGATGAGCAAAGGGTCACCTGGACATGTCTTATCTTTATTGGAGGCACTTAACAGGAGCACTTCCTTCTGTATGAAAGCAAAACCTCAGCCTGAATCAAATATGAGCTCATTTAAGAGCAGTAAGGATGGACGACGGGTGCTGAACAGAGTCCAGGGTGGTGGACTGTTTCAGTTTATTTGCATGTAATCATAGTCATAAAGCCAGCATTCAGTTCCACTCCTCTGATGTCCAAGTGCCTTTATTTGAGCAGAGGGAGAGATGGACCCCCTCAGAGTCGCACTTTTAATTCAATAAAGTCAAAACAAAAAGAAAAGAGCGGCAGAGCGTTTGATGTTCACCGCGTCAGCAGATTGTGCTCGTGTAGAGCGTCACATGGCCGCGGTTTCACTCAGTCAGCTTCTCCTTTCTCCGCTTCTTCCTCTTCTCCTGCCTTCATCCTCGGAGCTCCTGCAGAGCTTTCTGCTGCCGGAGCAGGTTTGCGAGTACGGCGTCATGTGTTCACCGGGAAGTTTCAAGAACCTCACCAGTAGATAAACTGGATTTTCCAGCCACTTTTCAGCGTTCACCTCCTCTGCATGTGGAAACATGAACACCACCATTTACACAAACTTCACATGGAGCTGAAAAACAACGTCGTCTCAAAAAGAAGCCGCTGAAATCAGTCAGCCAGCTGTTTCACCTTCTTTGAAGACGCGTTTGCACTTTTAGGCTTCATACACACATTAACTGTATCCATGTAGTTCTGCTCTGTGAGCAGTATAACTGCCAACGAAGGAAGAACATCGCGTTCGACGAGCTGTTCATGGAAAGCAAACATTTCACACTCGCTGTTGCGTGACTCTGTCACTTCCTGCTGTCTGCTGCAGGTGAGCGATGTCTCGATATCAGTTTGGAGTCACACCTGTTTGAGCGATCCTGCTAACAAACGGACTGAACCACCGGTAGAAGGAGGATTTAGTGAAGCGTCCGTCTGGCAGAGGATCCAGAACGGGGCCCTGTGGCCCCCGCGGGTCAGTGCGACGGATCAGTGAGTAATAACTATCTGATCTCTCTCCAGCGGCGGCCATGTCTCGAGGCGAGCCGATGTCGGACTCTGCTCCGTTCTTCTCCTCTGACAGCGAGGCGGAAGGTCCGGAGGATCAGGGCACCGCGATGGCCAATCAGCAGCCAGATGAGGAGTCGCCCAGCGGGGTGTCCAGAGGCCGGGCGTTGGTGATCGTCTTCGTCCTCTGCTACATCAACCTGCTCAACTACATGGACAGGTTCACCGTGGCAGGTACGCTGCTGCTGGGGACGTTTGTTCACATTCACGTGAGCGATGCGTGCAAAGATTCACGTGTTGGTCCAATGCATGCGTGGAAGTTATTTCTGTAACACCTGCTTCTGATGCCAGAGGTGCAGGTGAGTGAGTGAAGTAAATGATGTTTGTTTTGTCCACCAGGTGTTCTCCCTGACATAGAGCACTACTTTGGGATCAGCGACACAGAGTCTGGCTTACTTCAAACAGGTAAGGAGGAGAACTCCACCCCCTCATCATGTAGCAGGACTTATGTTTCATGAAAAGAAAGTTTTCTTTCCATTTTCAGCACAAATGTTGCTGCAGACAAACACGATGAGCTGCTAATGGTTATGGTCACGTGTTACTTGACTGAGCGTCAGACTAAAGAATTTGTGCACGTTGTAGTGACGGCTGTTTTTAGAGAACCGGCTCTTCAGGTTGTTTTGTTGCTTTAATTCATTTATTACCAACAACAATGTAAAATTATGCACAGAAGGACTTACTAATGTAAAAAAAAAAAACGTGGTTTTATTTATATATGTTTATATATAAATATATACGGTGGCCCCTAGAGACAAAACACGTACAAACTCCAAAACACATTTCTAGCTTTAACTGAACTTCAAAGCAGAGCTACTAGATCACCTAAATGACACAATTGAAAGCATGTGTGTATTGTTTGTGTATTTATACACAGGCACTCATATATATTCAAATAATTTAAAAAAAAAATGTTCATGTACCTGTTACTACCACACACCAAATCCGGTCGTTGGTACTTGCTGGCTTGTGTAGCCTCTAGGTAACAAAAGCTCAACACTGCCCCCTAGCACCCTGGAGCACTGCTGTTGAGTTTTGGGGTTTGTACGTGCTTTGTCTGTAGCGGCCACCGTAAATATACTTTTATTTATTCACTCCACATAAAATGTAATAAATAAATCATATAATACAAAAACCAACTATTAAAATTTTCAGCTTTTTACTTTTACAAATTTAAAGTGAAACAACACAAAACACTGCAAACCACAACACAATAAAATATAAATTAAAATATGAAGATGATGCACATTCTCTGTCATATGGACCTGCATGAATAAACTTTCTGATTCCTTTACTACACCTTTCTAATGTGACCTTGTTGTCCCTGCTCTCTCTCTCTCCCTCCCGCTCTGTTCCTGTGCTACTGAGTGTAACTACCGCCCCTCCCCCCTCTGCCCAGTGCAAAGCACACGGCTCGCGTGCAGAAAAAAGTGCGAGAGAGAGAAAAAAAAACCCGCTCGCGTCGTTCACTTCAAAGAGTTGGCGACCGACACGTGTCTGGCACGTTGGTAGAAGTGGTCTTCATGTTGGAACCATAAACGAACCTAAATACAAACCTTCTCGAGTGCACCTGTGCTGTGGGACAGGGTTTTTCTGTCTCACAGTTACTGGTAAATACTGACTGCAGTCACATGACCACAGGTGTTCTTTGGTCACGTTTTCGGGTGTTTCACTTCCTGACTCCAGCTCTCACCTTTGTGCTTCCTTCCAGTTTTTATCTGCAGCTACATGTTCCTGGCTCCTGTGTTTGGTTACCTGGGCGACAGGTACAACAGGAAGTACATCATGAGCGGCGGCATAACATTCTGGTCGCTGGTGACGCTCGCCAGCTCCTACACGCCCAAAGAGGTGAGAGAAATGTTTGAACTCAGGAGGAAAACTTTTGAGAAGGTTTGAATGTCCACAAACGCACGTGTTCTCCTGCCGCAGCACTTCTGGGCGCTGCTGCTGACGCGAGGCCTGGTCGGCGTCGGCGAGGCCAGCTACTCCACCATCGCCCCGACCATCATCGCCGACCTCTACGTGAAGAGCAAGAGGACCAACATGCTCTCCATCTTTTATTTTGCCATCCCTGTCGGCAGGTAGCTGCAAACGTGTTAACTTTAACTTTCACTCGACATTTAACGATGATCCAGAAAGTAAAAACTCAAAACTCTAACTAAATTAAATATTTATGTTATCAGTGTTTATTAAATCAACCTGAAAAATCCATGTCATTAAACTTCCCTCGCAGTCTTTGTTAGTACATTTACTATTATTAATCATTATTATTGATATGATTAAATATTCAGTGTTCTGTTTGTATCGTTCCATAACTTTTGCTTTAAAAGTGACTAAAAATAAAAATATTTATGTGGTTAGCATGAATGAACTTCCTGGGAGTTTTCATCGTCACACAGGAAGTGTGAATAGCTGACCTCTCTTTGTCTCCTCCTCCCGTCAGCGGTCTCGGCTACATCGTCGGCTCGCAGGTCAGCAGCAGGGCGAAGGACTGGCACTGGGCGCTGCGGGTGAGCCAGACAAACATCTGCTGCAGCTGTGTGGTCTCCTGCTGTTTCTCCCAGCTGATGAGCGTTTGCGTTGTCCTTCCTCCTTCAGGTGACTCCGGGTTTGGGGCTGATCGCCGTGCTGCTGCTGCTGTTTGTGGTGAAGGAGCCGAAACGAGGAGCCGTCGAGGCCCGACCCGAGAATCGCCTGCACCAGACCAGCTGGCTCGCCGACCTGCGCGATCTCAGCAAGAAGTAGGTCACCGCTATTCTCAGAAGACGCTCTGGCCTCAGCTTATTTCTAGGCTCAGAATATAAAGTCGCGTTCGACAGAATCTCCATCACTGATCACATCGTCTCCATCCATCAGTCAGAAACATGCATGCATGCTGCAGTGAGCTGCAGGCTCTGAATATCTCGACAACGACTCGGCGCGAAGCTGCGGTCTCGTCCTGATGGGAGAGGAAGGTTCTGGTCTTCTGTTCGTGGGCTAAACAAGGACACAGCCAGCTCGTTTCAGTAATGACTGACTCGAACTACCAAACGCAAATGACCGGGTCAAAAATGAGCAAGCGCGATGAGGGCCTGAGTAATTGTGTAATTGCAGGTTTTAAATATGCGGTTCCCTCTGAACACAGCGTGGCAGCTCAGGCCAAGGGAAGCCAGCTGAGTCACGTTTCTGATAGGAGGGTGAAGTCTTCGGTTAGAGGGCGGAGGAGCTGTTCTCCGGGTGAGTCTGACGGGTCGGCTTATAAACCTGAAGTCTGAGCAGCTTTTAGGTTCCCATCAGATCTCGACGCCTGTGGGCAACATCCACGACTACTCCCAGTGAACAACACGATCCTACGTTACATTTCTTCACGGCGCGTAACGGACTGAATACTGAGACTCGGAAACAAAAGAGTGATATCTGACGTGTGCGCTGCTGAAGCTGTTGTGCACACTCACCCACTCACTGGGTTTAATAACGGGACTCTGCTCCCTCTGACGCGTCCAGCTTGGTTCTGGTTTCGTCACAGTGCTGTAATACTGGGATATGTGTTAAACTCTGAGGATGAGGACTCAGTGAAGGGTTAGAGGGCAGAGGAAGAGCTTTGCTGTCACGTTCACAGTTCTCAGACATCCACACGATGATTCACTTAAATACTCTCCTCCCCCCGAAACAGCCGAGCCCACGCCGTTCTGTCACGGCGTCTCTTTGGTAAAGCCATGCCGTAGTTTTAATGCTTTGACGTTCAGCTGGTTTCCATCTCTCTCCTCCGCAGCTGCAGCTTCATGTTGTCCACGTTCGGCTTCACGGCCGTGGCGTTTGTGACGGGCTCTCTGGCTCTCTGGGCGCCAACGTTCCTCTTCAGGGCGGCCGTCTTCAACGGGGAGAGGGCTCCCTGCATGGAGGCTCATTGCGAGTCCTCAGACAGGTAAACGTGACTCTACACCTGAGGTGGGCGGGGCGGGCGGTTACTCATTAAATTCGACCTCGATGGAGGAATGCAGCATCCTGATGGTTTGGGGGGGTTTTTTTTTTTCTCCTCAAGTCTGATTTTTGGGACCATCACCTGTGTCACCGGCGTGCTGGGTGTGGCCAGCGGCGTGCAGGTGAGCCGACAGCTGAGGAAGAAGACGGCCCGAGCCGACCCGCTGGTCTGTGCCGCCGGTCTGCTCCTCTGTGCACCGTTCCTCTACCTCGCCATCATGTTCGCCCAGGCGAGCACCGTCGCAACATATGTGAGTCCTGCATAGAATCGCAGCCACCCGTCCACGCACCCGTCACCATTTAACGCCCAGCCTCCATACATGCATCCATCTGGGCAGTCAGAGGGTCGTGGGAGGTGTCAGTGTTTGAGTTTCAGCATTAATCACGACACAAAGATGGCTGACACACCTTTAGAACAGCTCCACCTGCTGGTTGTTCGTTGATATCTTTTCTGTTCGTCCCTCCAGGTCTTCATTTTCTTCGGGGAGACGTTCCTGTCCATGAACTGGGCCATCGTGGCGGATATTCTTCTGGTGAGAGATGTCTCCTGTTGGACTCGAACGCGAACTTCCTGATTACTCACAGATAGCTCGTGATGGTGACATGACGCCTCGTGTGTCGAGATTGGATTTGGATAAAAATAAAAATAATTGAAAGCAACCAAATGAATTTGATTACAGCTAAATGTGATTGGCTGATGCAGAATCTAAAATGCAGAATTTACAATATTAAAGAAAGTGAAGACGACGAGTGATTCTCCGTCTGTTTCAGTACGTAGTCGTCCCCACTCGACGCTCCACAGCCGAGGCTCTGCAGATCGTCGTGTCTCACCTGCTGGGAGACGCAGGAAGTCCCTACCTGATAGGAGTGGTACGTCCACACACACACACACACACACACAGGCTGTTGTTGCTGACTGATGATCGACGTCCATCTTGAACATTGGCCCCTCCTCTTCCTGTGTCAGATCTCCGACTCTCTGAGGAAGAACGACTCCTTCCTGTGGCAGTTTCGGTCTCTGCAGTTCTCCATGCTGCTCTGCGCTTTTGTGGCTGTGGTGGGCGGAGCTTTCTTCCTCGGGACCGCAGTCTATATCGAAAGAGACCGCGAGCGAGCCGAGAACTACGCCCCCACAGGTGAGACGCCCCTGTGTGTTGTGCTCGCAGCTGATTGGAGGTGAAATTGTGACATCATTTCTGCCGTGACTCCTAACACTTGTCGTGTTTGTTTGTTTTTAACAGATGAGCCGATCGTGGTGCCGAAAAGCGGGCGCTCCACCCGGGTTCCGGTGTCCAGCGTCCTGATCTGAGGAACCTGGCGGAGGTTCTTCTCCACCTGCGGCTGGTTGTGTCTCACCTGTCGGTGTCGCAGACTCTCTGCCGTGCAGAAACGCTTCAGGACACTTCTTATTTTTGCAGATTTGATTACTTTTTATAACCTTTTCTGCCAGGAAGGCTTGAGGAGAGCGTGTTCTTTAGCACGCCTCTCGGCTCGGCGGCCACGTTTCAGAGCGCGTATGGCGTCGAGACTCGACCGAAGCTGCTCCGTGGACTTTACTGACCCCGCTGTCATCACTCAGCAGCTGATCTGTGATCAGCCCGGAGGCAGAAAGACAGATGACGTCGTGCTCTCGCGTCTTTCCAGCAGAAGCTTCGTTAATCACTTTGATAAGCGCGTTTGAGCTGTTTTAGTTAGAACACTAACTCTCTCCTGTTTCCTTCAGCGCCTCGACCGTTTCACCTCTCATGGTTTTAAAGAGCCTCTATTTGAATCCCACGTCAGCCCCCGACCCCAGGCCTGACCCCTGACCTCTGACCCCATCCCTGGACACTGTAAACATGTAATTTTCAGTTTTTTGAAATGTTTTTATTACATTTTCCTTCCAACATGACTGACACATGAAAACTACCCGGGGTGACTCTGACTCCATGGTTACGGTTATGGTCTCTCTCCCCCCCCCCCCGAGGAAACGGCTTTTCACTGAATGTTAACCTCGAATAATTTTTCTGAACTTTTCTGAATTATTAAAGGAAAACGAACCTGCTGTTTGTGTGTTTACAATGGAAATGTTTATGATCACAGCTGTGCGTCGACGTTCTGATAATTCATTTAACAATCAATAATCTAGCAAAAGCATATCCCAACTATCATTTTTTATATATAAAAAACATTTAAAACATTTTTAAATATATATATATATATACACACATACATACATACAATAAAAATTATAAATATTTGTGTCAAATTTAAAATCCACGATAATAAAGAAGTTTTAGATAAATAAAAACAATATTTGTATATTACACTTAAATTAAAATAATTTTATATTAATAAACTACTACAGTCATATTTTATTAAATACTTTTAGTGTTAAATATAGCAGCTTTATTTACATTATTGTTGAATTAAATATTAAAACTGATCAATATGTTAGAATGACTTTTAAAAAGTATCAAATTAGCTAAATGCTAAATTTTATTTTATATAATGTCAAAAGTGGAAAAAATGTTTTGTTTTGACCAAAACAATCAAAACGAGTTTTTATATATTTTTTGTAACATTTATAAAAACATCTTTATCAAAGTTGAAATAAATTTCTGTGATGTCACAAAATGACCAGAAATATGTTTTAAATTTGATTTTTGACTCTTTGTATTACAAAGTTTGTCGTTCAGCTGTTTACAACAAAATATTATTGATTTAAGTTTGCATCCTCCACCATGACGTGGAGGATGCAGGCGGAGTCCCTGGCCTGCTCCACCTGCTGCCACAGGAAACAGTCGATGGTGCCGTTACCGTACAGACGGGCTGACGCGGTGAGCCGGGCTCACGCAGGTAACCCGACACGCCCACCGCCGCCTGATGTCGGTGCAGGACAGTTTCTGGCTGGATGCAGTAACTTTGCTTCTTTCTTTGACAACATAGTTTTATCAGCTTCTCTGTTTAAAAACTTGGAGCTTCACGTGAAGAGATCCACAGAGGATCATGATGTGACTGAGGATTTCACCTCTGATCACAAGGTTCATAAAAATGTTTATTAAGTGTTTAGACTTTTATTCAATTCAATTTTATTTATACAGCACCAAATCATAACAACAGGCGCTTTATATTCTAAGGTCGACCCTACAATAATACATACAGAGAAAAACCCAGCAATCATATGACCCTCTATGAGCAGCACTTCTGTTAGCTGTTTGACAACTACTCTTTCAAGGATGTTTGATATAAAGGAAGGTTGGAGATTGGCCTATAATTAGCTAAGACTGCTGGGTCTAGAGATGCTTTTTGAGTAAAGGTTTAACTACAGCCAGCTTGAAGGCCTGTGGTACATAGCCGATCATTAGAGATAGGTTGATCATATTTAAGATCGAAGATTAATTAATGGCAGGACTTCTTTGAGCAGTTTTGTAGGAATGGGGTCTAAAAGACACGTTGATGGTTTGGAGGAAGTAATTATTGAAGTTAACTCAGAAAGATCAATTGGAGAAAAAGAGTCTAACTTAACATCAATGGTACTAAGAGTAGCTGTAGATAATATTACATCTGTGGGATGATTACTGGTAATTTTTTCTCTAATGATAAAAATTTTATTTGTGAAGAAGTTCATGAAGTCATTACTAGTTAAC
>NW_024582761.1:176454-218201 GCF_018398535.1 Haplochromis burtoni
ACGTCTGATGATGATTTCAGAGTGCGGTCTGCTGATCTGAACACTGAGGCCGACTCAGCGGCGGGCTCGTGTTGGCCGTATATGGTTCGCCCGTGCTGAAGGTGAAGGTTTTACAGCCCAGAGAAGCAAAAGGTCATTTCCAACATGTGTGTGTGAGACCCAATCAGAGCTCTGCTGTTAGAAAAGCAGGATTTCATGCAGCTCAAAGAAGAGAAATCACAAAAGTTCCTCCATCATCAGGACCTTTGACCTTTTGCTTGGTTACCAGCGGTGAAGTTCACTCGTTCTCTTTTACATGAAATTCTCTGATATTTATCTGAGAATTAAAAAACAAAGATGAGAATAAGAAGGGTCCATATATAAGCTAGCCTGAGGTCCAGTCAGGTTAGCTGATGGGCGGCGTGGGCTCAGGTGAGCCTAACTGGTTAAAATAACCCGCTACCTGCACAGGAAACAGAGCGCTGTGCGTATCAGCGGCTCCAGGATCACTGAAATGTGAAACAATAGAAGAAAAAGCTGAATTTTCAGGTTTTTGTGCATCGCGGTCGAGGAGTCTTCTCGGGGCCACATTTACAGCCCCGCTCGGCTGTGTTTGGCGTCTCATTGCAGGGCCAGATGTCAGGTGACCTGGTTTGCTGTGAGTTCAGGCCGAACAGGCCGCTGGTGCCGGTAGGTTCTTCATACATGAGCAGATCTGCAGCTTCACTTCAGAGAAACAGCTTTCTTTACGTGGCGAAACCCCAAAACGCCTCCTGCCTTATTTTCAGTTGTCACATAATGTAGAGCACAGCAAAAAAATAGTTCCCCTGTGGTTGTGCGCATGGAGGGCAGGTTTTCTTACACCTTTGTGTTTATGGCTGTCTTCACTCACAGCAAACAATAAAAACAAACACACAAGAGTGATTACATAAAAAAAATCTCATGTTTTAACCTCATATTTTTAGAACTGTAGCTGTTTGAGTTGTGAGTGAGCAACGCTTATTTATGATGCGCCTTCGTGACGCGTTGCTGGAGCGCTGTGAACGAGAGTAGAATAAGCAACACGTTGGAGTGATGGAGTTAAAATGAGCAGCAGGCTGGTGTGTAAGCCTCCAGCTGCAGCTCAAAGCCTGTTTGCATCCTGTCTGAGCTGCACATCGAAGCGCGCTGACAGTTTGACGGAGCTGATTATCAGGACTTTATCTGAAGACTGGAACATGTGACTTCCTGAAGTTCACCCTGATGATGCCAGAAAACCTGCAGCACAGTGTTTCTACTTGACTTTAGTGTTTCTACTTTCTGTTGAGAAACGCAGGATCCCCCTGACTCAGTCAGGTCCAACTCCACACATCAGAGCTGTGGTCTGGACTCGGGCCTGGTCTGGCTTCAGTCTGGAGCTTTTGGACTTTCTAACAAATTAAAAATATCTATATCACTGTGAAAATATGAGTGCTAATTCTCATTTTCATTTTTGCTGCACTCGACATTTTTGTGTATTTTATTGCTCACAGTTTGATAATCGTGAACAAACAGAAACATGTGAGGATGTTAGGGTTAAGAAATCCCGCTGATCACGTAAAGATCTCAGAAACTCAAGAATCATTAGGATTCATGAGTTAGTGCTAAAGACTTAGCCTGGTTATAAACCGTTACAGATACTTATAATCATTATACACTGGTTAAAATGGGTTATAGATGGATTAGAACAGGTTATAGATGATATATATTATTGTATATTATTATATTATATATATTATAATTATATATATATTATATATATTATTATAATATTATATACCTTACAGTATAAAGCGCCTTGAGGTGACTCTTGTTGTGATTTGGCGCTATATGAATAAAACTGAACTGAATTGAATAACTGGTTATAGACGGTTAAGGACTGGTTATAGATAGTTAAAACTGTCATAATGGGTTATAGAATGGTTATAACCATTATAGACTAGTTATAATGGGTTATAACTGGTTATAGACTGGTTGAGGACTGGTTTTCAGCCATTTTTTTGTTTGATTTCCAAACGTGGGCTCGGACTGGGTCTTGGACGTGGGGGTTTTTTGACTGATTTTGAGCTGACCTAGTTTCGTGTCTTCGGACCATCTCAGTGTCTACTGGGTTTAGACTCTGTATTAAAGGTGGTTTGAGACCCAGTTTCAGACTGGTCTTTACACTGACTGGTTTCTGACTGAAGTTATTTTGGACTAGAAGAAAAATAAATTTCAAACAAATTTGTTTTGGCAGAATCTTGAAAGACGCGGCAGAGCTTTTGTGAATTCGGGAGGTCTCTTTTGTCTGTCTGTGTGACTTTAGACTTTCAGATGTGGCTTTGGGCTTGGTTTTAGACTGGTTTCAGCCTAATTCAATTACCTAATTTTATCTTTGGTTTGATCTGATGCGGTTTCAGGGATTAGGTTTAGATCCACCTTTGGACGGATTTCTAACCTGCTTTTGAAGATTTCAAAACATATTTGATTAATTTCATGGATTTCATGGCAGTTGAAGAAACTGATTTAAAGCATCGTTAAGAAGATGATGTAATAATATGAAAGGATGTAATCGTTCATGAGCTGAGTTTGATGTTGAGCTTTGAGGTGTGGTGCATGATTTTCACTGCTGATATTTGATTTTTAGCTCAGAAACATGTGCAGCTCAGATAAAACCGATCATTATCAGTCAGTTCGTTTCCTTTGCACAGCTGTGACCTTATTAGACGAGCTTCTGTTTGCTGACAGAGTTTAATAAAACCTTTCGGGGGGTTTTGTGGCGGGCTCTACATTTGCAAGATGGCGGCCTTCCTCGCTGCAGTGTGGAATTGATGTTTGTGAGATGCAGTAAAAGCTGCGAAGCCGAGGCCGAAGATGTTCGTCTGAGTTGGGTTTCCATCATCGTGTTTCCTCTGAAGTGTGTTTCCAGCGTTCGGAGCCGGCTGGCCTTGTTTACTGGAGACTTTTGGGTTTGCAGGGGAAAGAAAGCGAGCAGTACCAGTCAGTCGCACCACGTGGTGGATGGTTTTCCTTCCTGTGTGACGCACCCCTGAGAGCAGATTAGCATCACACTGTTCTTTGTGATAACTCAGGAAGGTAAAAACCACCAGTTATTTAAGAAAATAGGACAGCCGGTTTCATTTGAACAGCTTCCTCGTGTTCACGGCCTCGTGTGATGAAGACGAGCACACGAGCGTTTGTCAAACTCAAACTTACTTGTTGTGGCAAAATGAGTCCGATTATAATGTGAGATGAGCTTTCCTGGTCGTTCCTGACAAGTTTGTGAAAATCTGTATTTTGTATGATGTGCTGGTGCAAAAGAGACCTGCTGTCAATGACCTGCAGACACCTCAGAAAATCAAACCCTACCAAACTTCAGGAACGTAAACTGCTCTCTGCTCAGTTTCAGTGACTTGTTGTGGAGCGACAGAGGCCGCCCGCTAATGTTAGCTAATGTTAGCTAATGTTATCCAGGTTCCTGTGGCCGTCTGTACTTCATGTAAATGATGACGGTACATCATTTACATGAAGAACACGTAGAGACCCGAGTATGTCAAAATGTGACTTTAGTTTGGTCGTCTGATCCCGCAGAGTCCCGGCTCACCGACGCACCGTCTGCTGGATGAAGATGCTTCTTCACGTCTGTGGGTGGATGTTTGGGTCCAGGGTGTTGCTCCAGCAGGAATTTGGTGTTTGTGATGTGATGTAACATGTATATGGCCCATCATAAGCATCGGTATCACTTTTCAGATTCATGTCTTCTGCAGGTTTTGCTTTCTTTTTTCTGACCTTACTGCAGGTAACAGTCAGAGTTGAGCGGGTGCAGCAGCCCTCAGCTCTGCACACATGCACTTTTCCTCCAGTGATGTAGAAATGTAGCATGAAACCGTTTGTCAGCCAGACCACAAAGGTTTCTGGTTTTTATGTCTCATCCAGCGCAGTTCGGGTCGGCGTTATGAACCCGAGGAGGACGGCTTTGATCGCACGACTTCTGAACATTTAGCTTCAAAATCTGAATTAAACTGAAGCTTTTGTTTTGTGTTTGAAGCCAGTGGAAATTTGACTTGTTTGTGCAGCTTCATTGGTGGAAGTTTCCAGTTGTTGTGTTCAAAAGCCGAGAAAAACCACAGAATGAAAAACACCAAACTTCCAGAGAAGAGACGGCTCGCGGTAACAATCCTCCATGCTCACGTTTAAAGACTTGTTGTTGTGAGGAGCAGGTTTTTCACGGCTGAGACTCTGTTTCTTATTCTAACCAGAATGTGTGTGTGCACGTTTGTGGGACACTTCCTGCTTCCTTTTTTGGCATTAAATGGTGAAACACAATCATCGACAGAGAACAAGAGCTCACGCGCTCTGCAGGCCACCGGACGCCCGCTTCAGATAAACAGGCTCAAACTAGAAGACGCTGCCTGTAAAACAAAGTCTCCAATATTTTGTCCTCCTGTAAAAACTGAAGAAAAAAACCCACTCATCTGTTGAAATGAGTGGATTAGTCCAAACCCTAACCATAACCCCAGGTGGGTCAGCACTGACCTGACACAGGTTTACGAGTTACTCTTAATCCAAACAGAACAAAAGCACTCGGCCAGCGAATCCTCCACTCGAGGGAATTTTCTTTCTTTCAGGTTTAAAGAAAGTCCGGATCAAAACGTGCTGCTTCGTCTTCACCCAGCTTCCGGAGATTCAGCTTGTAGCCTTTTGAGTAACAAACAGCAGTGAAAACATGACCTGAAAAGGATTTTCACTCAGAGTGGATTTGTATTTTTCCCACTGCACTAACAAATGCCCCCACGCCATGACGCTGCCGCCGCCATGCTATATAGCTCATGACCAGCTCATGACTGTGTGTGTGTATTTATATATATTTATATATATCATGATGAAGATTAAAGTTTTTAATGACTAAAGCAAAAACCAATTCCCAGCCAATCGTCGTCACCACGAGCCTTGACCAATCAGATTGCTTTCATCCGATCCAGCCTTTGCTAATTATGTCTCAGTAACTCAGTCTGGCACGGCCTGGACTGCTCAACGCAGCAGATGATGTGAATGCTTCTGTGAACAGGACATCCTTTTATTTGTTGACTGATTAGATCGATAGCAGATGTTCAGATGTTCACTGGGAGTGAGGGGCACGGCTCAGAGTCAGAGAGGCTGAGACAGTCTGAGCATGTGCAGAGGAGGGAGGGGGGATGATGACGATGGAGCTGCAGGCAGGAGGAAGACCTCAGAGGAAGTTCAACAGTAAGCTGTTTGGTTTCCTGCTGTGCAGATTGATGACTGATAACAAAGTGAAAGTAAACTTCAGAATCTGAACATCACTTTAGGCTCAAACACATCTGATAAAGTTCAGGATTGTTTGTTGCAGGTTTGATCAAAGTCTGCTTTAAATAACTGAAGTTACTCGACCTCAGTCGTCCTTATCTGCAGTGACGGAGGTTAAGACCTGACCTGTGATCTTCTCCCTTCCCTCTCAGATAAACCATGGACTTCTCCTGGTTCCTTCTCCTCGTGTCGGCCGCCGTCTTCGTCTCCATCGTCCTCCTGGCCGTCATCTGTTTGGACTGCAGGAACAAAGGTCCACTGCGTGGGTGAAAGTTGCAGTTGACACTGTATCAACCTGCGGCTAACCGCTGTTAACCACAGGCTGACCTGACTCGAGCACAAACCACCCTGTGGCTTTCAGAAACGCCTTTTATCTCTGACTCAGACCAGATCTTTCACACCCATCGTGTCCAGCACAGCTTCTTCTGAGATTTCTGCTTTGAGCTACTGACACATTATAATCTTTCTTTTCTCGCCCATCAGGGTCCATCCAACAAACAGCTTCAGAAGAGTACACGTAAGTGTTCCCGTCTGCAGCACAGAGGAACTTTTCATCGATGAGTCAAAGCTTAGAAACGATGATGTTTGTTTTTTTTCAGATCACCTGAATTCAGAGTCATCCATGCAGGTAAGTCTGAAACATCAGTCCAACCATCAGCTCAAACCAACGGTCCATGAACACGTGGTTGATTCTGCTCTGCGATGTCGGCCACTCATCACCTTCACATTTCCACCTCTGTGTTTTTACTCTGTGCAGCTTTGCGTGACTCACACTTCACAATAATCGGTCTCATTATTGCTCGTCTCTTTAAGCTCCTCTCTCCATGCCGACTTCCAGAAGCCTTGCGAGCGGCAGCATCAGCGTTGGTAAGCTTTGAAATCAGCCTGAGCTTTGGTCCGACGTGCACGGATTTTCTGTGTGCGTACCTTCAAACTGTGGTCACATTTAACATCAACGCTGGCTTCAAATGAAATAACTAATACAATACAACCTTCTTTGTATAGCACATTTAAAAAGCAGCGGTACACCAAAGTGCTTCACAGCAATGCAATAAATTAGAGATAGGAACAATAACAGGGTCTAAATACACCAACAGGTGGAGAGCAGGAATTAGCCTCAGCGCAGTGTAAATACAAAACACAGAGATTATTCAGCAATAAAATAAAATGATTAAAACTACGTAAGGGAACATTTGCAGGATACAGGCACTAACTAGGGAAGGCTAGATTGAATAAATGGGTTTCAATCACGATTTAAAAGATTGAACTGATTCAGTGAACAGCAGTAGGACGATTATTCCAGAGTTTGCCTGCAGCTACGGCAAAAGCATGATCACCTCTGGCCTTCAGCCGAGACCCAGGCTGCACTGAGAGCGATTGTTGATCTCAGTGCTCTGCTAGGAGTGTACAAGCTGAGAGGTTCAGTAAGATATCTGGGAGCAAAGTTATCATTTTAAAGGTAAGCCATAGTATTTTAAAATCAATGCGGTATTTGATGGGAAGCCAATGCAGGTCAGCGAGGATGGGAAACAAGTGTAACTAGCTGATGCAATCTGCTGGTTTGGTTTTACGGAGGTAAACGAAATAATAAAAACTGAAACTTTGAGCTTTTAGGAGAAAGTAAAGTTGTCCCCTCCCCGAGGACGACTGCTCTTAAAAACGGATACGAGTGCTTTATACCTCTCTATGCTGATGATGATGAAGCTAACACTGATCTGTGTTGCAGCCCAGCCGACCCTACCCCCGAACCCCGTCATCATTACAACCCCTCCACCTGACCCCCACCTGCGGCTTCCTTTGTAAGTCCCTCTGTGTTATGAGCGCACCTGGTTCAGGTGATGAACGTTGGCGAGCAGGAGACGCTCTCCTGGGAGCGTGCAGAGCTTTAGAAATCGTTGTGTGATGTGCACACATCTCTTTTTTGTGTTTCACAGTTCAACCAAACCTGAGCACAGACCTTACACCCCAACAGAAACTGGTGAGCCTGGAAAGGACAACGCATTATTTAAGTTGTATTTTTCTGTTTTACCTTCTTACCCAAACCTGTTGCTCCAATTCTGTCCTACAGAGAGCAACCCGAGTTATGAGAATCCAGGTACGGGTACACCCTCCTCTTTTTGCAATCAGACCCATTTGCATTTGCACAGTGAGCCCAGCATCAGTCAGATGAAGCTCAGATCATCAGATGCACAGACAGAGCTGTGGTCCAGAGGATCAGACCCATCTGAGCCGTTTTGGATTAAAAAGAGTCATTTTTGATGAGCCACACGATTAGACTTTATGCCAGGAGTACACCGGCTTGTTGCCTGTTCAGAGGAACAGCTCAGAGGAGCAGCTCAGAGGAGCTTCGTGAAGATGTTTCACCTCTCAGGCTGCCACAGTTCAGAACTGACATCTGATAAGTTTAGACTGGTTGGTGCAGAGTTGGTTGGAGGAGGTGGAGGTAGATGATCCGCTGCGGTGACCTCTAAAGGAAGCAGCTGGGAGATGAAGATCTACTTTTAATCTCAATATTGTGACATTTCTGTGTGAAAAACAAAAACTAGTGACCGACTTTCATCACTTTGTCTTGTTGGCGTTGACTTCCAAGACCTGAAGCTTCTCGGCCTCCAAAAGCGATTTATCAGTGAGACTTGTGGAAACTGTTAGACTGGATTTAATAGGTTTAACTCTGAGATTTTAGGATTTATTTAACTTTGAGATTAGTTAAACTGGACCTGGGATTCAATATTGGTCCTCTTTAACCTGGTTATGGTTGTAGTGGACTGGTTAAGCTCTTTGGACTGGGAGAGCTGGTCTGGACCGGGATTGGGCTGCAGACTCTGATTAGAATCTGGGATTTGTTAGATTTAACTCTTGGGCTTGTGGGGATGAACTCGGGACGAAAACTCTGACCTTTGACCCTGTGATGTCAGTGTGCAGGAACGTGATGTTTAGCTGACTTTTGTTTTTCCACAGAACCTGAGAAGGACGTTGACGATCATGATAATTACATGTAAGTTTCCACGTGCAGCTTCCAGCTGGTGTTTGCACCTCAGTGATGACGCTCTAAACTGATCTTCCTCTTCTTCTGTGGTTTCCCCAGAGAGGTGTTACCCGACAATCCGGAGGAGAGCAAAGGAGTCCCCGCGGACATCGAGAGCCGAGCCTCGACGCCCAGTTCAGGTGCAGTTTGGATCTTTCATCGTAAAACACGGACGTTGGGGAGTCAACAGAATGTGGACTCATCAGCTGTTTGTGCTCTTTCACAGATCATAATTACGTGAACCTCGATGGTAAGGCAACATAGTTGTTCTTTTTCCACGTTGAATCTCAGCTTCAACGCGTTTCAAACGTTTCTTTTCCTTTTATTTAAAACGGAAACAAAACAGGAAAGTATGACAAGTTTTAAAATGTCTGAACGCCAAAACAAGCAGCTGTTCAAACAGAAGTCAGAATTCATTTTTAATCACGCCGCATCGCCTCCTCTGTTCTCTGCTCAGAAGAAGAAGACGACGACGAACCCTATGAGAACGTGGCACCAAAAGGTATACTGCACTGCGCACCCGACGCTATGCTCCAACTGTCCGGTACCTTCCCCCGTCGTGCGACTTATCAAAGTAAAGTTGTCTTCTTTTGATTGACATGTCATCAGCAAATAAGCTTCGATAATCCTCCTCTGTGACAGAATAACTCACTGAATGTTTTGGCGTTTTAAGCACACGTGGTTATAAAAGGTCGGATGTTTGTCTTTTGTTCAGGGTCCACTCCAGGTTCATCCGCTCAGAGCAGCGAAGACGAGTACGAGGAGTCCAACTACGTCAACCAACCTGTAAGTCGAAGCCACTCGCCAACATTCAGCTTCTCGTTGGAGACGTCGGCTCAGTCGCTGTCTTCTTCTTTTCAGATGGGACTAGTCAACCACTGACGACCACATCGAGCGTTCACCTTCCTCCATAACGACGCCCGACCAGTTTTTTTTGTTTTGTTTTGTTTTTTAAGCTGAACGACTGAGAAAAGAAACTGAGATGAAGACCTGAAACACCTTCCTCCCCACTTCCTGCAGGCTCAGCAGTGTCAGTGCGATCAGACTGACGGAGGCGTAAAACTGCACATTTGAAACTTCCACTTTGGCCATCAGATACCTGGAAACCAGGTAAATGCCAGCCGTGCTCTGGAGGAATCCATCCTGTTCCAACGGCGTCCTCGGTCCAAACAGGAAGTCAAGTTTCGCTTCTTTGGTTTTGTGTAAATATCTGCTGGAGTGTTTTTGGACCTTTACGCTGCAGTTACACTCGGGAACCTGGAGCGGCGCGACTCGACCGGAAATGACATGTAATCTGTTTACGGTGAGGATTTGTGTTTGTGTGGCGTATCCGGCCCAAACGTCACTGCTCTGAAACAAAAACTGCAAAATTACACACTCGGCAATAAAAGCAGAATACAACCGGCCGAGCGTCCCTGCGTCCAGACGAGCCCGATCATCGCGCCAGCCCGTCACAGCGACCGCAGACGGCCTCACGCCAGCCGGTCTCTGCCGTCACCTTATTGCAGCTCCTTACTGCCGTCCCATTTTCAAACCTGCTCCCCCTACAGGCTGGAACCGGAACAGGAAGTCAGTGTTCGGTTGAGTGGCGGCTGGTCGCTGTGCAGGTTTCCCCGAGCGTCACCATAGAGACACCATAGAGTATTTATAAGTCACGAAGGTGGGAACACTAAATTAGGATCCTGTTATTCGCTTTTGTAGCAGCGACAAATCCAGCAGTGCGAGGAGGCGTCAGATCAGTTTCTCTCCCGTGACTCTGACTCACAGGTTTCTCTCTTTAAATATTTGACTTAAATACGTTAGGTTTTATTTCATTGGTTAACTCTTCCTTTCACACGCCTCGCGTCATGAGGGGCGACATGTTTGAGCTTTACTTTGATGACACCTCCTGAGAACGTTCTCATCCATCCAGTGTTTTTCATGTATTTATGTGCAGTTGCTGTTTGCCGTCGTCTCTGGGCCTGTAAAAACCTGAGTGTGAGAACAAATGTTTTTTAAAGAACTACAAATTAAATGTTTTAAAGAAAACCTGAATCTGAGTCTATCTGCGCCCAGCTGGAGGTTACAGTGAATCAAACTCTTCACGGAGACAGAACCAAAGCGGTTTCAGTGCTTTTATTAATAATGAACTGGTTTCGTCTGTAAAAAGGACAGAGGAAGAATGGGGCACACAAAGTTTCCACCAGTTTGAACGTCTTCAGTCCAGTTTCATGTCCGTGTGTACAGACGGTCTCTGCCTACATGTTAAAAATCGAGAAGCTCCGCCTCACGCGAGGCGTTTCTGTCTGATCTGCTTTTTAAAAAACATCCAGGTGAGAACATCAACTCGTGTCAGGCGTGCGGGGAATGTTACGAGGTGGAGGCGACGCCGCTATCGTGAATCCGGCCGGCTTCAGTTGGCGGACGGATGGAAGGACAGCTGCTGGGCGGGGTGAGCCTGGACCTGGACAGCTGGAAGACACGAAACACAAAAGCTCGGGATTAAATCCTCCTCACAGCCCGGAGCGCCATCTGGAGCCAACCGTCTCCTGCTCGATGGCGCCGATGCACTCCCACAGCTTAGATTAGGCTAATTATCATTGATTTGATTCATTTACTAATAATTCAGTGGCCAATAACCCTCAGGTTTCCCTGCAGACGACCTGACCTTCGACTTTGTTCCTGCTGCGAGTTTCATGCGAGCCTGTGTTTGACGGTCGCAGCAGGAGCTGAGATTTAAGTCTGTGGGAGGTTTGTTCCCCTCACCTTGACCGGGTCCGATGTAGAAGTGCTGCGGCGCCCCCTGCTGGGGTGGCGGGCCGTGCTGGGGGTTGGAGCCGCCACCCTGCTGAGGGGGGGCGTAGTGCAGCATGACAGGCGGGGGGCCGTGGCCGGCAGCGTGGTGCGGGCCCGACATGCCGCCCGTTATGTGAGCCTGCAGAGGACAAACAGGAGAGGTTTCAATCTGACAGCAGGGGGCGCCGAGCTCAAAGGATCAAAGAAACCTCACGTTATTAATCAGCTGATTAATATTATAATATAAATGTTTTTATTTTGGCTGATAAACATCCAGAACTCCAGGTTTCACGTTTACCTCTGCAAACAACACACGGTGAGAACAGCAGGTCCCTGAACCCGACTTGTTCTCACATGAATCTAGAGAACGGTTAAAGCGGCAGAAACACCTCACGTTCGGTTTATCTCAGGCAGGTGCTCTTCCTGTTCACCTGTGTGAGCTGGCTGATTGACGGGAAGCCGTGGGTCAGCTGCTGGGGCGTGGGCAGGCCGTATCCCTGCATGGCGTAGGCGGCCTGCGGCGAGCCG
Source organism: Haplochromis burtoni (assembly GCF_018398535.1). Taxonomy (NCBI): domain Eukaryota; kingdom Metazoa; phylum Chordata; class Actinopteri; order Cichliformes; family Cichlidae; genus Haplochromis; species Haplochromis burtoni. The sequence goes on from NW_024582761.1 coordinate 188,087, forward strand.
TGGCCCGGCGGCAGGTTAGGGGGCGTGGGAGCCGACAGACCTCCGGAGTGAAACAAGGACTGAGGTTGAGAAGCGCCCTGACTCACCTGAGGAGTGTGAACCAATAAATACATTAAAACATTTAGAAAAACAAACCTGACGGCGGCGTTATCAGTTTCTCCTGACTTTGAACAAAAGCTTCAGATGCGATGGATTAGTCATCGTTGGCGTCAGAATGCACCCACCTGAGCGTGTCCTGGGCTGGGGGCCGTGTGCTGGGGTGGGGGGTGACTCCCAGTGGGTGTGCTGGAGGGCTGAGGAGGATGGAGGGAGCCCGAGTGGTGAGTATGGATGGACTGAGGAGCTGAGAGAGGAGGAAGGATGAGCTCTAATCAGCATTCCCACCTCACACAGGTGGGTTAAACCAGTCACACCTTCAACGACTTCACGCTTTTTATTGTAAATTAAAGAGTTTTCACAGAGGAAATGTCCACGATGACTTTATCATCTAAGAGAAGCCGAACAGACCAGAGCTGGAACGGTGTGTAAAAACAATTTGAAGCGCAAGGTGGCGCAGTGACCTTTAACCTTTACTTAAGCAGACAAATAACAAGCATCTTCTTTACAACAGCAGCCCGAGGAAACGGGGATCGAACAAAGAGCATGTATGATCCGCTCTAAAGCGCTGCCCCCTGGTGGTCAAAGTCTGGTTTAAACTAGGGGCGGGTTTTAATCATCGATTAAAGCTTGGATAACGTGAAATCGATTCATTCAAATCCTGAATCGATTTTTAAATATGAATTTATTTTGCCCGAAACGCCAGAACCTCGTTATAGCGGCTGATCCCACGCACCCAATGCAAAGCTTCTTCAAGCTGCTGCCGTCAGGGAGGAGACTGCGGAGTCTCCAGGCCAGGACCAGCAGACTGAAGGACAGCTTCATCCATCAGGCTGTCAGGAAGCTTAACTCCCTCCCGATTCTGCCCCCTCTCCCCTCTCCTCCATGGTCTCACTGAACTCTGTCACACACACACACACACACACACTCTGACTCACTCACTGGCCTGCACCAGTTACCAGTCACTTTGTGGAGCATTGGACTGCCATTACCTCATAAGACTTTGTTGTTATACTATCTCTTACCGTACATTACTAAATCTCCATTTGCACTACTCTGCCTGGTTTACACTCAATGTCATTTACCCTTACCTGAATATTGTATATTGTATATTGCATAGCTTTCTTGTTAATTTGTATTGTATTTATTTAAATTTTTACTTTTTAATTATTTTATTTGCATTTTTTAATCACTCTCTTATATTTAAATGTTCATTTGCTATTTCATCTAGGGTTTGAGAGTAACGAATTTCTATTCTCTGTATGTCCTGTACATGTGGCAGAATTGACAAATAAAGTTGACTTGACTTTACTAACTTCAACAACCACCAAGGTTAAAACAGTATGAGAGCAGGAACAGGCTTCTGCACAGGACGTGAACAAAGGCTCGACCGCCCCGACGCATCAGGATCAGTGAGCTGTGACTTTCTCACCGACGGCACGGACACGGTCGGGGCTAAGAGCGACAGCTCGCCGACTCTGATGTGTCGGCGGTCGAGCTTTGTGTTCACGCCTTCTTTTGCGCTGATTCTGAAGCTGAAGGTTTGATCTCTCTCCAAACAACATTGATCCAAACTCGCTTCCATCCTCGTCATGGATTCACTCTGACTTCTTTTCTGTTCCTCTACTCTCCTCTCTGATTCACTCTCTCTCTCTCTCTCTCTCTCTCTCTCTCTCTCTCTCTCTCTCTCTCTCTCTCTCTCCCTCTCTCTCTCTCTCTCTCTCTCTCTCTCTCTCTCCTCTCTCTCTCTCTCTCTCTCTCTCTCTCTTCTCTCCTCTCTCTCTCTCTCTCTCGTCTCTCTCTCTCTCTCTTCTATCTCTGTCTAATCTTTTTCTTCATTTATTCGCATTGCTGTTACGCACAACGTCTGCTTTTGCAAGCTGTCGGACCGCTGTTTGTTTCTTTCACTTACTCTTCCGAAACAGAAAAACGCCCTGAATTTCATGCCTTCAATATCTGAATCAAATTTTAAAACGATTTTCTTTAAATGAGCTAGAAATGGCAAAACGTTGTGTCTGTAATGAAACAGCTTGTAACTTAGAGTGTGGATTCATGGCTTGGATAATGGGTTTTCTTTCGTTGGTTTGATCGATCTGGCAGAATATTTTTTATACAAATCAGAACATAAGAGGAAAATCTGCTTCATGTTTTTCTGTTTTATCTTCAGCTGCTTTGACACAAAGGCCTCTGCTGTGACGCTCACACCTGTGATCAAGTCTGGCGTGTGTCAGCTTCCTTTTTATAGATAGAAAAATATGTAAATGTGCTGATCTGAATTATAATATTTCTGACTGTCAAAATTTCCCAGATTCAAATCGAATTGAATCGATTCGGGACCTTGTGAATCGGAATCAAATCGAATCTAGAAATCAGTGACGATGCCCAGCTCCAGTTTAAACGTCTTTTTTTGCACGACCTGTAAATGTTATTAGTCTTTATGCAGACGACACAATGCAACCACCAAACTCCTCCAGGGGTGTGAAACATCTGGCCCAGAGCCCAGACGAGGCCTGTCTGAGGGTCCAGTCTGGCCCCCTGGATGCTCTGCTGACAGTGAAAACCGACGAGGTCCGCCCAGATCCTGAGCTTTCTGACCAGCAAACCCCAACAGGTCTCCTCCACCCTCATCCTGAACCCCCTCTCTCCACCAGCACCACAGTGAGAGACTGTAGGGAGGAGGTGAAGCACCTGACTGGGTGGGGTTCTCACAATAACCTGCTCTTTGACACCACCAAGACCATCTGTCACCCCGACACTCGTCCCCACCCACTCCACCCTGCCTACGCTCTTCTGCATGTATTTGAGCTCATCTCTAGTCTGATATTATTCCTGATGTGCTGATGTCAGCTTCATCACAGAGGAGTCGAACGCCGCATCAGGTCAAACAGTCAGAGCTCTCAAATCTGTCTGAACAACGAAGACGTCGAATCGTCTGATGTTCCTGTAAAGACGTCTCTAAACGTCCTGTTTCAGCTGAAGACGCGTTCAGACTGAAAGCTGAACCTGCTTCACAATAAATATTTACTTGTGTGGGTCATTAAGCAGCAACTCTGAGCTGCATGTGAAACAAAAGGAGATAAATTTGTGTTTGAAGCTCAAATTTTAACATGCAGCTCCTCTCTTACCGTACATGGCCTGCTGGGGGCCCGGCGGGCCCTCGGCCTGCCCGGGGAACTGGGGGCCCGGCGGCCCGAGCGGCTGAGCGGCCCCGGAGGTCAGCATCCTCGCTCCCTGCAGCATCGAGTAAATCGGCTATGGTTAAAGAGAGAGGACAAAGTCAGCACCACGTTTTAAAAAGCACAAAAGATGAAACGTGAACTCATCTTCCTGTAAATGTTTCCGTAACCGCCGCAGAGACGTCAACAGTAAGCGAGCGGCCGTCACTGAGGTCGCGTGTTTTGTGACGACTGCACGATAACACGTCTCACAGAAACCTGGTTCAGCGACAGGCGAAGAGCACGCTGCACTTACCTGTCCGTGGAAGTGTGGGGGCAAGGCCTGGATCACCTGACTGTACTGCAGGTAGGACTGGGGGTAAGGAGAAGCCACCAGCTGGGGCCCTGCTGCCGAGGCCGAGATCATGGAGGAGGCCGGGGAGCCGTGGTGCTCCGGACGCGGACCCCCGACCAACCCTGGAGCAGAAGAACACCTGGATCACTGAACTCAACCAGCTCAATAAATTTGGACATTTGAACGTCCAACGATCAAACTGCAGGACTAACAGACACACAGCGTCCTGATCTGAACTGGAGGCGGCGGCACGGGAAAAGAAAAGCGCTCGTTTCTCACAGGGACACCAAATATGGAGGCGTGAGTGCGGCGTGTACCTTTGGGTCTGGGGTATTTCCCCTGACTGATGGTCGACACGGTGTACTGATACAGCTGAGGAGCCTGAGGAGGACACGAGGACGCCATTACATCACATCAGTGTCGTCACCAACCCCGCCCCCAGAGACGGACATTTAAATAAAAACACACCTGGATGGAGTGTCCCTGCAGGGGGATGGGGGAGATGTAGGACAGGTAGTGTGCAGGTGGGCTGCTGTAGATGGCCCCTCCTCCTGGCTGTCCCGGGCCTGGGAGGACCACCGCGGGGCTGGGCGGGGTCGGCCGAGGCGGGACGGGGTTCGAGGCGGGTTTCTGCAAGTCACAATGAGCAGCATGTTTGAGAAGTGTGCACGAAGCACACGATTTGGGCGCGACCTCTGAGGACTTACCGCGTTTCCTTTAACGGGAAGAAACTCCTTGGCGTTTGGATTCAGCGTCGAGTTTTTCACCTGCCTGAAAACATCAGAACCACGGAGACGCGTGAACACGTGTTACAGCGCCATCACAGCGTCTTTACATTTGCTACTCGCTTCACTCACGCTGCCGTCGGCGTCTCCGCTCGCTCGCTGCTCAGCTCCCCTTCGATCGGGGTCGGAGTCGGCCCCTCCGTCCCTGAGGAGCGGGGGCCGGGTGGAGCTGCAGGCAGCAGGGCAGCGGGTGCTGAGATGGGTGGAGCTACCTCTGTAGCCACGACAGGCCTCGGTGGGCTGGGGGACGACAAGGAGGAGGAGGAGGAACACTCCGTGGAGGGGGTGGGGCTGTCCTGAAGCGCGTCTACAGAGGCGGGGCTCGCCAAAGGGGAGGAGCTCGCCTGCAGCTGAGTGACAAAGAGGAAGACCTCGGTGAGACCAGCGACTGCAGACGGCTCCATTTCTTTCATTTTTTAAAATGACATCACAGCAGGTGACATCATGTGACCACCGTGATTACCCTGAACTCTTTGCCAAACTTGCGGAGCTCCTCCAGCTGAGACCTCTGCTGCACAGACGGAGCTGCGAACAGGAAGAGAGGTGGAGTGAGGAGGGCTGACGAAGGCAGCGGCAGGCGGGTGGAGGTTTTTGTACCTTTGCTGTTCTTGCCGTCCTGTGGAGCGGGCGGACCTTCAGGCGGCTCTTTGGCGGCGTTGCCCAGGACTTCACTCACTGCAGAGGAACACGTTAGCACAGGTTTCACACAGCGGTCTGTGAGCAACATGCACGCGGCGCTGCGCACGCGACAAATAAATCAAACATCAGCTCACCGTCCACGGGGAAGAGGGGGGTGGGGCCAGTGGGTTTGGTGGTGGTCGTCATGGTGACAGTGGAAAGGGAGGAGGAACCGGGGTCGACAGACGGAGGATCCTGGGGAGGGGCGTCTGGTTTCATAGCACGAGATGCTGAAGGACAGACGGAGATGAGGAAGAGGAGGAACAGGTGAGCGTCCAGGAGGAAGGAAGCTCTGCTCAGCTTTTGTGCGTGCGTGCGTGTGTACATGTGTGCGTGCCTGTGTGCGTGCGTGTGTGTGTACGTGTGCGTGCGTGCGTGCGGTACCTGCAGGCGTGGACTGGGAGTTCGGGCTCCGCAGCGTTCTGTTGCTCTGGAGTCTCTGAAGGGATTTCGGAGACATTCTGGATGAAACTGAAGGAGACGATCAAACATAGACGTTAGTGCATGATGTGACCACAAGAGGGAGCTGCTCGACACACACAGAAGCTTCGTACCACCGTTTACGGACGAGCGCGTGGTGTCGGTTAGCGCCTGCGGGTGCGAGCGCGAGTGTGGAAGAACGTGGTTGGTGTGGGGCGGGCTGCTGGCGGCAGGTGGGCTGCTCCGTGATTGGCTGGGAGAGCAGGCGGTCCTGACAGACATAGGGCTGCTCCTATCAGAGGATGGTTTGGGGGAGGAGCAGCTGGGCGGGAGGTGTCTGGAGGGAGGCGGTGCTGCTCGGCCGGAGGCCCCGGGTCTGATGCTGCTGGCAGACGGGCCAGTCTCTCGAGCCCTCTGAGGGAGGGGGACGTACTTCGCCTCCCTGAGAAACAAGGGAGGGAAACAGGAAGCGAGAGCAGCTTCAGGTCGGGAAAACATCCTGGGAACTTCTGAGGCAAATTCAGGCAGGAAAGTTTGTATTTTGGGAATTTTTGGTCATTTTTAAAATGTTTTATTATTTTCTGCCTCGCCAGGTGCGCCGCGTTCCCGTTACCTGCTCGTGGAGGCGAACCCAGGACTCGTCCTCTCCTCCCGCTCTCGGACCACCGAGCTGTACTTGTCCTCCTCGCTCCTTCCCTCGTCGTTCTCCAGGGAGACGCGGCGGCGGTACTGCAGGCTGCTCTCGATCTCACTGGCTAGCTGCGCCGCCCTAGCCTCCCGCTGCCGGTACACCTCCAAGTTCCCCCTCTGCAAAGGCATGCTGGGAAAAGCATGACAGAAGGAAGGAGAGACCCTCATTTAAAATCATGAAAACCGACGCTTCACAACATATACGAACATTTTTATGTTTCACGTCTGGCAGACGGAGACACAGCTGGTGAACCTGAAAAGGTTTGTTTCCTTACGTGTACATGGAGAGGCTCGAGTCGTAGGTCGACTTCACGCCGTACGCTTCCTCGTTAAACTTGAACATCTCGTTGGCGTCCCAGCCGTTCGACTGACACAAAGGGAAAAAAACGAATGAATCGGAGACGTCTCATTTCAGCGAGGTACTCCACGTGAACCCAACAGGAAAATATCTTCAAAATCAGCAGAGCAGTGCTGACAAGCCAAAAGCATCAGTTTGTCCTAAATAATAAAACCTTTCTTTGGAAATAATTCTGCTTCATTTGTTAATAAAACCGTACGTTTGAGATTTACAGGTAAGAGTCCATGTGATTTGTGTCGTTGGTTTTCAAACATTTCAGTAAGAAGTTTTTGTGAAATCGTCTGCTCGGTTCAGCTGTGAGAGAACGGCCTGACACAGGAGCTGCAGTTCCTCTAACGCCCACCAGAGGCAGCAGTAGAGGTCAGTAAGAGCAGAGGGGGTGCTGCGGGTCAGTGTAAAACTTTCCCTTCGTAAATTAAAAGCTTCCTCACCGTGTCCGAGTCCAGGTCAAAGCCGTCTCCGTTTCCATCCCCGTCCCACCGCTGCAGCACCTTCTCCCGGTGCTCCCCGTTCAGCCGCGACGAGCCGATGGCCGAGTCCGTGAACGAGTCTGCAGACAAAAAAAAATTAAAAAAAATCAGGCTTCGGTCCGACCACTTCAGAACCTTCATCTCTGCAGCATCCGACGCACAAACCAGTTAACGCGCCGCTGATCATCACGTTATCCAGTTTTGAATATTTGTTACTCGCACAGGTTTCGTCTACACTAGCAGATAATATTCCCCATTAACCCTCCGACTCTCCCCTGAGATCTGGAGCTCACACGCAAACCTGATTTTTGTTTTTTAAAGAAAATAAATGCAGTTCTAATCTAAACGTGGGCGGAGCCCGTTTACCTCTGACGGCAAAGGTCAAGTCGACGTCCCGGCACGTCATAGTGACGAGGTCAGCGGGGCTGAAGATCATGGTGTCAGTAACATCCTCGATCCTGGGAGCAGAGGGCTGGCTCCCTCCTCCTCCGTCACTCACTTTGTGAACAGCATCCACAGCCAGCTCACACTGACACATGCAGACAGATTACAGCCATTTAACCAGTGAAGCTTCTGCAGGAGTGACCTCACAGACGGCAGTTTGATGCATCAGAACTGCGTCAAATTGCAAAGTAAAGACTCAGTGATGGTAAAGACAAACCCCCACTAAGGGCAGGACTTGGTGACAGTGGGGAAGAAGAACTCCCTTTTAACAGGAAGAAACCTCCAACGGGAGCAGACTCAGACATGAGCAAAGAGACAAAACGGACAGCAGGAGAGAGCCGTGTGTCTGAACCCCTGAGAAGCAAAAACACTGAAGGTCAAAATATCAACCGTTTTAAAAAAGTCACCTGCGAGCTCAGAGTCTTGAAGATTCCCTCGTACACGGCACCATTTTTCACTCTCACGTCGCAGGTGGAGCCCTGGAAGCAGCAGAGAGGACGGCTTCAGCGCATCTGCGGCACTCAGCCAAAAACACCAACCAGAAACAAAAAGGCAGAAACGGACTCACCACCACCGCTGTGAGGAAGTGAAGCATGCGCGCGTTGTTGTAGACGCCTTCAAATACCTGCAGACACAGGTGAGGCGTGAGAGCAGGTCATACTTAAGGTGCAGGTAAAGTCAGCTGATTGTGAGGGGTCAGGTGGGAAAACACGAGTGCACGTGGACCATGGTGAGGAGCACAGAAATAAACCTCAGCTTCAGGAAACTGCCCTGAAATAAACGAGCCCTCAAACATTTAAGCTTTCATTAAATACAGCGCCGCCTCAGCACTGAAGTCTCGGCTGACAGCTCGAGTCCAATGAAAACACGTTTCAAACATCCACAAGTCAACATTTTAGTTGTTTTATTGCTTGAGAGAAGAAAACGTTAAAGGTTGAGACGCTAACCCAACCTGTCCCAGTCTGAGTTCTCCACAGGCCAGAGATTTAAGGTTAACGAGCCCTGACAGACTGCCTACCTGTCCAGGTGTACCCCACCTCCCGGCCTATGAGAGCAGGGATAACCTGCAGCTCAAACACAATCCTGAATTGGATAAATGGAAGAAAATGGATGGAAAAAAGACGTTTCAGTGGCAGAAACGAGCTTCCACATCTGAGCCTGTGATGACTTATTTGATGGAGGTTCATAATAAAGCCTTTCATTCAGGCTGTGTTTCCAAACAGCAGGAGCGTGTCAGCTGACCAGACACACCTGTCTGAGACCAGCAGTCACCTGTACTTACAGAGCTGCGCACAGGAGGAGACTGCGTCAGTGGAGGTGGCTTCATGGTGCTCCTGCTCCTGAAAAAGGAGGGGAAAGCGTCAGGTAGACAAATTACAGGTAAAACGTCCTCTGCGCGAACAATGACATCAAAGAGTCCACCTCTGCAGAAAGCCGCCAAACCAGCTGAAGCCTAGCATGCAATGATCTGGCCCTGCCCGCACACACGGCGCCGTCCCGCAAAGGTGGCGCAGTTTTACCGCAGAATCGTAAAGTAAGCTAGCGCAGCAGGCTAACGGCGCTAGCTCAGGGACGCGGCGACTTTTAAACAAACGAACCGCCACAAATGGCCAGAGTGACACGTGCACGAGGCTTAGCGTGTAAATAATACTTTTTAGTCACGTGCATCCCCGTTACTCCGGTGTTGCCGTCCCGGTACGAAGTCACGCGGTTTGACAGGCCGAACACGGCGCACCTGGAAAACAACAACAAAACAGCGCCAGGTGCGCTCGATTTACCGCACCCGGGTCCCGCCGCCCACGTGATGCGGCCCCACTGTGGCTGGCGGCCCGATCCACGGATTCCAGTTCAAATTCAAACGAACGCGTTCATGAGCGGAGCAGCTTGGACTGCGTGTAAATGACCATCCCTGTGACGTAAGCACTCAGCTGCCCCGATGCGGCAACTTCCACGCTACGCCCATACTCACCAGGCCCACCCCGTTAATTAAAACGAGCGCACTAAACGCAAACCCCGCCCACTTATCTACACTAGGCAACCGATTCGTTCGTTTTTGTCGCCGTCGTTTCTTCATTGGTTAGAGTTCCTGTCAATCACACGTCACCCTGTTTAAGTAACGTTACATCGACGCTCGCGTGCGTTTTGTTTTTGTTTAGTTTTTAACTTCGCGACAGTAAAAAAACAAAAACAAGCAAAAAAGGACAAACCTGAGAGCCGGTTCAATCATCCTTCACTGGCTTTCATCCAGGATCAATTAGCAAACCAATAATTTACTGACTTTAAAGTAATGCATGCACCTTTCAGGAAAGTTCAGATTGATTGAAGCACTTTGCATTTTAAATATGCGCCCATGTCTAAAACATGAGCTGTGATGTTGTCCAGTACCACCGCAGGTTGTTCGCATCACACCTTGCATCACCATGGACTCCAGATTGTTCCTAACATTTTATCATTTTGAGATCACGACTGTCCAAATACACCCATGTCCATCTTGAAGACGAAGCAGCTCCTCTTTTGAGCTGAAGCAGCTCAGAAATCTGCAGTTCCTGCAACATCCACCAGAGGCAAACCGAGAGGTGAAAGGCAGCTGTAGCCGCTCGCTTCACCTGAACTGGACTATGTTTGTGTTGGAGCCCTCTGACCAATAATATGGCTGCTGTGAGGTCACTGTACTAACAGACGGTCCAACAGGTGTGAGCTCCAGTTCTGTGAAACTGCTGGATTTGATTGATGTTATTTAACCGTTTCACACAGTGGTCACTACAGTTACAGATATTCAAAGGCTGTTTGCTTGTATACTTTCACATAAACTACTACATTGGACACTGATGTCACCCCATACTTGCCACCCACTCCAAAGGTGATGTTGTCCACCTAAGTGGACATGTAAGAGTCTTTGAAAAGCACATGTTTAAACAAAAATTAAATGAAAACAGTTAAGAAACCTTTTTCATGCCTAAATATGAATAAAAATACTTAAAAACCAATCCAGATTGTCATAATGCATGAAAGTGTTAATTAGCCGGTATCTTAGTCTGGGTGATGCTAAAACCAGAACATCCACATTTATCTTGTGGTTTTTAGCCAAAACAGTGCACAATAAGTGTAGCGCCCCCTGGTGTCAGGCACTGCCACTACATTCTACAATTAAATGTAATAAAGTAACAACGTAAAACAAGTGAGATTAAATCAGTAAAACACTGATTTACATGATTAAATATACTGCTGGGATTTTGATCATCTGGTCTTAAATCTGCTGTGGAGCAACTTTTAAGAAAATTTCAGACCAATTATTTTTGTCAGCTTTTTAAAGGTGGATGAACCAGACTCATATTTGATCAACGTCTAATAAAACCACAACACCCCAGGAAAGGTTTTTAAAAAAAAAAAAAAAAAAAAAAAAAAAAAAAAGAAGGACCACAGACACAGCAGTACGTTTCACTATATTTATATTATATCATTAAATTCAATGTAGTACCTGAAACTAACCACACAGGCCAGACAGACGCTGCCGTCCGGCTTCAAACACACGGTCCCAGCAAAGAGAGAAAGAGACAGAGAAAGGCACAAAGAGTTCTGAAACTGAGAAAAGGACACAGAACATGATGATGATGATGATGATGATGATCAGATGAGTACATGAGCAAAGGAAAGCAGAGCGAGACTGGGTGGGCTATGACATGAGTAAATGAACTGAGCAACAGATGCAGGCAGAGGTGATGAGACGACACAGAAAGGCACAAGGAGAAAAAGTATTTCATCGACATTTGCTGCTATAATTTTAATGATGCAGGACGAGGCAGAGGAGGAGGGGGGGGACAGACTGAAAAGGGCGAGGGATCCCACCACCTGCACAACGAGTCCTATATCGTCATCATTCCTTCTTTTTATCCCCAAACGTAAAAAGGCACAAACATCTGAACTGAATCACAAGATGAGTCGGAACAAGTGTAACATGAAGCGTACGAAACAAAGACAAATGTAATACTATCACTCTGACCCTCAGAGTATTATTATTTCCATCTTATTGGTGCTGAACCATCAGCTCTGAGATCAGATGCTTTTTGAGCGTCGGAGAGAAAAAGCGAGAGAAAGAGAGAGAGACATTTACACCGAGTGATGCTGCTGAGTGACTGAGGTAAATGTTTCCTGCCTGATCCAGACCCGACCCGCCTCCTCTCAGGCGGCGCCAAACCAAACTCTTTAAAAGAAAATAAACTTTACTGCTCAGGACGTACGTCCCAAAGGTGCGACTGATCGCGCAGCACGATGGGGGGGTGCACATGATGTCACTGCACGTCGTTATTTACAAAAGTTAAAACATTCTAGGAGGCCTGAATGGTCACTAGTGAGAAAAAAAATTAAAAACAAACAAAACTAAATATCACTCTAAATCAGGGGTGTCAAACATAAGGCCCGGGGGCCAGGATTGGCCCAGCAGAGAGTCATATCTGGCCCATTGGATGCTTTTGGAGAAGGTGGAGGGTGGTGTAGATTTTAGTTTTACAGCTTCTCCTGCTGATAATGACCGCGGCCAATCACGTCGCACCAAACTACGTGAAACTGAAATGAGAACAGCTGCGCGTCTTCAGTAACTGCTACAGAAACGACGACATCAGCGTCGACACGTGCACGCCAACATCAGTGTAACACCTTACATTAACATGTCAGGGGTTTTTAAACATGGTTACACTTTCTTACACAGCGTCTCACTGACCCCGCCCACTTAAAGTCACAGTGGGCTCCACGTGGCCCGCGGTGGACGAGGAGTTTGAGCTGCACAGGCCTGGGACACGTTTAAGAATTTAAAACAGTCGTGACGGACGCTGCAGGGAAACGTTACGATTTTTATTTGTCACCTCATGAATGCATCACAATATAAAGTGTGGTGAGGCGACTGTTGTGATCTGGTGCTATATAAATAAAATTTAATTAAATTTGTAAGTGTGCCAGTTTATGGCTTTATTAAAATTCTCAAAAACTGCATTTAAATTTGAAAAACAAAAATCTGAGCCGCACCAAACGCCACTGATGACATCTGATGTTTTAATGCTGACGAACTCAGACTCCACTTAAAAATGTCCGTTTAAGACCGAGGAACGTTTTTTTAAAGACGTACGAGTCAAGAAAGTCTGACTTTAAGCTAAATTAAAACAAAGCCATTTCAATGCTCACGAGTCCACTAAGAATGATGCCGACGCCACAGGCCAAACTAAACTTACGTGACATTTTAAAGGAAGTGACGAGCAGCTCACCGAACATTGCCCCCGCCCCCCCGTGATGAAGGCAGACTCAGTCCAACAGCAGCGAGTATCGTTACAGTCTCACACTGGCAATAACGACGTTTAATATAATAAAAAGTTAACGCACCGATTTGTGTCCAAAAGTGAAAATAAACTAACCCAAAACATGCTCAGACGGCAAGAACTAATGAAAGTAAGTCTCATGAAGGCGTCAGCCTGCGGCGCCTCACATTCAGTCAGTGTTTTTCCTTGGATCCGATCATCACCCACCAACAAACATCCCGGTGCAGACGTCACCATCGTGTTGCTTTAAAGGCGTTTCTAGAATAAATAATAGCAGCAGCTGAACGTACCGTCAGCTCAGTGAGAGCGCCACAGTGAAACGACAACGTGCACCTGGGCGTCCTGACGACGCTAAAAACAGACGATTTGGGACGAAGGTTCGGAAAAACGTGATTCCACCACTTAAACTAAGACCTGTGAAAGTGAAGCAGTGAACGTAAATAGTGGCTTTAGTGTTAACATCATCTGTAGTATTAATACAAGCAGTCACATGTTGTGTGGGCGGAGTTTAAATGTTAGTGTGGGGGTTCATAAACTGCTACCTGGCCGAGCGCGGCTTCAGAAACGACATTTTTAGTCAACATTTCCGTCGCTTTCGGTTTGCTGCGGCGCCGCGATGTTTCGGGTCTGGCTGCCAAAGCAGGAATATCTGTAGCATGTTTGGCCTCTGGCTAGCGTGTGCCGTCCTGACAGGACCGCTGTGAGGTATCGTCGGGTCTGCTGGCGTCACAGGGCTGAGCCTGCTGCGAGGCGTACCGGCAAAATAAAACAAAGCTTATCTGGCTATAAAGAAGTGTACCGCTCGTTAGTGTCGTAAAGCTGCGCTCACCCGCCTCTACGTCTCTCTCTCACATAGTGTTAGTACTTTTACTCCCTCCCCTCCTCGCTAACAAAATTAAAATACTGGTTATGAATGGCTATGATGTACGCCGCCTCATCCAATCCAACTTTCACGCACACTCAAACACACATACGCCTCCTCCTCCATCAGAAGAAGGAGTACTGGTTATCGATGGCTCGGGGCACCCTCGCTCCCTCCCTCTCTTCTCCGTCTGCAGCTTCTAGTTGGCGGAGAGGCGTGTCCCTGTCCCTCTCCTCCCAGTCCTCCACGCCACCTCCACTTCCTCCGCTTCCTCCTCCTGTGGTTGTGACCGTCACTGCCGACACCGCTGCTGCTGCTGCTCCAACCTCCATTTCATTTCCTCTCTCCTGGGGCGGAGTCGGGGGCGGGGGGCGGCCCGGCGGCAGGGGAGGAGGCTGAGGAGGGCTACGGGGTCTGCTGGTCAAGTCTGCAAGGACAGAGGAGAGGAGGAGAAAAGGAAGAAAAGGGGAAGGGGGTAAGAGAGGGAGAAGAGTGTAAATAAAGGCAGAAGAGGAGGAGGGGGGAGGAAGAGGAGGAAATGAGGCCGAAAGTGAAACAGTCGGAGGAGAGGAAGGTGAGAGGTGGGAGACAAAGAGAGACGACAGTGAGTGGCTGGTTAGGTGGGAGGAGTCAGCGGTCGTCAAGTCCATGGGAGTCATGGAGGCAGTCCAATTCAAGGTAACACACACACACACACACACACAGGTCTGAAACTAAAGTTGAACATAACCAGGATAACCTTATCTGGCTTCAGCCACGTTGACGTCATTACTCCTGCTAACAGGTCACATGACTGCTCATCCACTCAGTCAGGCCGGGGTTTATAAATGTTGTTCGCTCTGAAACTCACCTGTTTTCTTCTAAACTCAGATTTTTCCCGAAAAATATTCAAAGTTCTCTTTTAAATTTTGGGCAGTTATCCTAAAAATCCCCCCTCCCCTCCCCCAGTACAGCTGCCATTTATTCAGGCCACCGAACTCTCCTGATTGGCTGTGGAGTGTCACATGACCAGAGCCAAACTAAAACCCAAACACATTTGTTCATTCACTTCCTTGCTCTCTCTCTCAGCCGAGTCCGGTCTCACTTACACACAGTCAGAGATGGGGGTTGATGGAGAGTCAGGATGGCGCGTGGTGATGACATCACAGGCTGTAGGCCGACTGCCCGCCCTGTCCCGGCCTGCAAGGGGCGAGCCAACGGATACAAGACAACAACAGAGAGGTCAGAACAGCGATGGGTGCAGTAACACAGGACAGATGGAGCAGGGGTGGAGGTGGGCGGAGTTTCTCCTCACAGGTGTGACGGCACTCCTGTTCGATCAAACCACCCAAACAATGTTTTCAGGCTCGGATTCTGGATCGGACGGTGTTTCCCCGTCACACTCGTGCTGTCGTTAAAGCATTTTTAGCTGAGAATAAAACGTCAGGATCTTATTTTCAGCAGGTGAGACTTCATGCTGCCAGGCCGAGGTCACAGCAGAGGTCACAGCAGAGGTCACAGCCATCAGGACTTTTTAAATTTAGCAATTAAACAGCAACTTTTAAAAATATGTAATCTGGAGACTTTACTGGCAGGACATCAACATCGGTATAATAAACATCCCAGCAGACATGACGATAAATGATGATTGCACATGAACAGAAAGTAGTCTGCAGGAAGGAGGGAACACATGACGTGTTGGTGGCATTACTAACGTGACGCGGGCAGGTCATGCGGGGTTTGTGTAAAATCCACAGACGAACACGTTAAACAGGTTTGCTTCCAGCTGGGTTACACCTTACAGGTGAGCGCTGGGCTCTGCAGGTGTCTGCACACCTGACTGAGCAGTTTCAACTCGATGCAACTTAACACGGTTGCTACGTGACGGCAAGGCTGACCACAGGAAACACAGCGCCTACTTTTCCAGCAGCTGCACATCTGCAAGTTGCTTTGCAACCCCTTGCCTCCTCAGAGCTCTTTTAAATTCACTTTTCATCCAGTTTCATTTTAAATGGAAATTCCAAGAACAGGAGACTGAATCCCAACGAATAATGATTTCTGAAAATGGTGAGACCGTATCAGTGATGTCATAACAGTTGTTACATGATCAGAGATTCAAACTCATTTGTCATTAATTAGTCGCCGGGAACACCTGGTGTTCTCACTCGTACCTGGCTGCCGAATTGCGGTAGCTCCCACGAAGCTGATGAGCGTGACGTCGGAGGCGCCGCCGGACTCCAGGGGGATCGGGTGCACGCGGAAGTGCTCGAGCATGTCGAAGATGGACTGGAACCACAGGTGCTGCACTCGACACTGACCGTCCTCATTCAGCGAGAGGCGGAGGTGCTGCGGGGAAGAAGGCAATGACACGTTTAAAGCGTACGCATCATCACGTCACCCAAACGTGAACCAGTTCGTTAAACAGGACGGATATGAGATCCTCTTTGTAATCAGACTAATATCTGCCGGGATGCTCTCGTCTCACCTTGGCTTTTCCCTGGAAGTTGAAGGTGAGGACGTATTCTCCGCGCCGCGTCTCGCTTTGACGGACCAGGAAGACGCCGTGGCTCGCCGGGCCTCCAGCCAGCACTAGCTGAGCGGCTTTGAGGCGGGACAGCGTGCCGTGGAACCACTGACACTCGCTGAGCGGGTGCTCCACCGCCTCAACCGGCGTCACGTCAGAGAAGAGGAAAGACCCTGAGTGGAGGAAGGGTTTGTGTAAACCTTTAAAGCTAGTAAGGTCATCACGCTGTGACATCACAGCATCGATATACCGCCATCACATCTCTACACAGAGACAAGAATCTACTCCACATTTAGCAAAGCTGATTCAACTGTTTGTGCAGATATTCTGATGCATGTCTGACATCATTACATGTTGTCCACGTGACCACATTACACACCTACAGCACGCCACCTGAAACAGCAGAGGCTCAAGCTGGATGTGGATCATACATGTGCAGATGCATCAGAATTCTTCAGGCGTCACAAATATTTTTGAAAAAAATAAAACAAAACAAATCTCTGGGTCAGGCTCACCTGTGGCGTCTGGTGTCTCGGCAAACGGTGTGCCGAGACTAGCCCCGCCCCCTCCGTGAATCCGGCCATCTGGTTCATCGAGAGGCGCTCGAGGTGGCAGCTCGGGCGGGAGAGGATCCATCAGAGGCGAGGAGCCTCCGATCCCACCATAACACACTGATGTGAAGAAACGAGCGGAGATGGTCAAACGCTTTTATGCAATGTGTGTTAGACGTACATGAACAGAAGCTCCGCCCACATCAGGGGGTCCATGTTCAGTAAACTCACCTTGTGAAAGGCGGTCACCGATCTCAGGCGTCCCGCTGATGTCCAACGGCCCCCCGCACACACCCTCTGCATCTTCCTGTTCACTGTGGGAGGGAGAACGTGGTTATAGCCACACCCACAACCACATATGGAGCTGGTCAGGCAGCATGCCACTGCTGCTTTGTGTTTGCTCACCTGAGACAGATGCTGTTCCTGATGTCACTGAGCCACGCCCTCATCTGAACGGCGTCTCGCGTCTCGATCACGTACTGCGTCATCCCGTCCAGCTGAGAGCAGAAAGAACGCGCTTCATGTTTCAGTGAAACCTTCATGTATGAAAACGCCACCGTTTCGATTCCTAATATCAGTTTAGGCCCCTCCCCCGCATCAGTGCACAGTGGAAACCCCCCCACTGTGCACTGATGCTGCTTTGAGTCCATTGATGCTCAGCTTCACCACATTATGCTCCACAAAAATAAAAACGCCAGATTCTTCTGACCTGCTTTCGCTCGCACGTGTCTGGATTGTCACATTCTTCCTGCTGGTTTAGTTCCTGCGGCTAAAACAATGAAGCGGCCCGTGTTCATGTGGTACGCCTTCAGCTTTCACAGACTACATTCTGCACATTGCATACACGCACTGAGCGGCCGGCACGTGATTGTGTAGACATAAGAATCAAAGCCGATGGTTGACGGCGTGGTTACCTGCAGCAGGAAGGTGTTCTCCTTGTCGGGGACCTCGAGCGCCGTGGTGCTCCTCACATCCACGATGGAGCAGCAGGGCACAGTCAGCCGAGGCTTCGATGACTGAGACAAAAGGTTTGCTGTTTAGTTATACAGCCACACAATTTAGCAGCAGGTCAAAGGTCGTGTTCAGGCAGCTGGAGAAGTGTGGGTGATGGTGACACTGGCAGTCCTACCACTCCTGACCAGTAACAACCAGGACAGGCTGAGCTACAAGTTACTCTGCTGACAGCGCCAACACAACCACCTTTATATGCCTGACTAATGAACCAATCGACTGACGGCTCAACACATTTAGCTGTTGTAGGGTTGATGGCAGGAAGTGAAGCTTTGTCCTGTGACCCTCAAAGCTTCAGAAGACCCCAAATAAAAACAGTATTTAGACACTGACACCACTTTTCATACTGATGTTTGAGCTTGTGTCATTTTTAGGCTACTTTTCTGCAATATCGTTTTTTTTAATGATTCTGCTGCAGATGTTCATCGAGTCAGGAAACAAACATTCGAGTTGTTTCTCTTTGACCTGTTTTGAGCACCAACACAAGTTAAAAGGTTTACTCAGAACTCACTTTGGGTGGGATGAAGAATTCCAGGTAGTACTCCTCTCCACGCTCGCCACCTTCTCTGTCCCGCTCTCGGAGGACCAGCCGACATTTGTGCCAGCGTCCTCCCCTCCAGGGCACGTTCCCCCCGCTGGCGAGAGACTGCACCGGTGGCGGCTGTGCTCCAGGAGACTGCGCTGAGGCAGGATTGTTGTCCGTACTGTGATGCAGCAGACCGAAGGAGAAGCCGGAGAAGCCGTGGCTGCCGCTCCACTCGTCACTGGATGAGCTGACGCTCACCCCGCCCTCCCGTACCAGCCGGCCCACCTTCCTCGGAGGACCCATGGCGGCGGCGCTGCTCGGAGGCAGCGTTGCAGAGTGCGAGCTGGAGGCGGTCGAGGTGAGGATGGGAGGAGGGGATCGTGACAATCTGAGCTTCTCCAGACGATGGCTCCACTTCTCCTTCTCGCTTCCTTCGCCGTTGCTCCGCCGCCGATCCCGAGCGGCTTCTGACAACGACAGGGAGGTGGCGCTGCTCGACGACGAAGGGGGCAGTGAGGAGGAGGAGGAATGCGGAAGCGAGAGGGGCATGGACAGAGAAACAGGCATGGAGGAAGTGGGTGTAGGAGGCTGAGTGCCAGAGGTCCTCTTAGAGGTGTCCTGCACGCCCATGGTGTAGCTGTAGCTGGAGGGCAGCTGCGCCTGCGTGGCGTCGCTGGAGGAGCTGCGCCAGTGCAGGATGCCTCGCACGCTGCCCCGCACGCTGCGCCCCACGTTCCGCAGCGAGAAACGCTTCTTCAGCTTGTTTTTGGAGGAGCCAGGCGTGCCGCTCGCCTTGGAGCCGGGCGGAGGAGTGACTGAGGAGGGTGGATTCTGAGGAGTGTGGGAGGAGTCTGCGTTGTCCACCTCTGATGAGTCCGCTTCCCGTTCTTCTAGCTCTTCGCCGACGGACACCGCCCCGAGCCAGCTGTCCTCCTCTTCCTCCACAGGCGCATCGCCATTCCCTGGAGCCACCACGCTCCGACTCTCCTCACGCCTCCCGTTGTTCCCTCCTACTGAAGAGCAGCACGATGACGAAGATGATGGAGGCATGACTTGGCTGTGGGCATAAGAATCCTGAAACCTGTCCCCACCACGGTTCTCCAACACAAGACGTGCCGGCGCTGGCTTCGTGCCCCGCGTCGTGTTAGTCGGAGGGCACAGGGGGACCGCCCCTCCTGTCGTGGACAGCGGCGAGACCGCCTCCTCTTCCAGAGACGTAGCGTCTGACTGGGGAGCCCAGCTCACCATTTCATCCCGTGCAGAGGAACAGCTCGGCGGAAGAGCACCCTCCAGCTCGCTCTGGAAATGGCGAATGAAGCGGTCGGTGAAGCGGCGGCAGAAGGCAGCGGCAGAGTCTGCGGAGTAGTGCGGGTTCTCCAAGAGAAACGCCCGGAAGTGACGTGCAAAGTCGCCGGCTGCGACACGGGCGTGGAGCTCACAGAATTCGGTCCAGCTCAAGCAAGGTGAGGGCGATGGCGTGGGCGTGTCCGACAGCGAGGACGGATGGGCCTGGGATGGCGGGCTCATCAGCGGAGGAAGAGGGGGAGGGCGCGAGGACAAGGGCAGCAGGGAAGGAGAGGGCGGGGAAGGAGAGGGGGAGGGAGATGGAGGTAAAGGGGAGGAGTTTGCCGCCCGAGGGCTGGGTGGGGTTAAGAGGGAGCCGTTCATCCTCCTGAAAGGCGTGAGGCGCCGAGGGGCTCAATGATCAGTCAGATTACTTCAGTGTGGGGGGGCACCTGCACCACATCAGTCTACCAATTTACAAACGAGGGTGAAGCTCTGCCCCATCGAGGGAGAAGAACAAACAACAAACCACGATAACGACGGCGTTTAGAGGCGGTCAAACTTCTGCTACATTATTTATGAGACTAAAGACTTCAGCCAGAAAAAACCAAAAGAGGCTCCCACACAGGAAACGTGCCGTCTGAGGTTAGACGATTCACGAGGTCCGCCTCTTCTTCAGTGTCTGTCTGTATGACAGGAGCGCCGCCACATCCTAGAGAAGGAAAAAAAACGTTAGTGACACGAGCAGAAACAGCGTCTGCACACTGCAACTGTTGAAGCATGACGAACATGCCAGAGATCAACGACGGCCTTTAATGTCTGAAAATCTTTGTGATTCAAGTATTTTTATAGGAAACAGACCCACACATGAAGCGCCGATCCGGTGAACAGTGGCGCCGTTGGGATCAGAACACGTAGAAACGACACGACAATCGGTTTGAGGCGTCGCTGAATCACGAGCTCAGCTTTCACTTTTTGTAATACCTGCTGTGATTTTCCCAACATCCACACCGGAATAAAAATATAAAACTGATCTGATCATTTTGAAAGAGCGATTTCTTTCTTAGTTAATTTTTTTAAATAACTGTCACAGATGCAAATTTAACATTAGGGTGACGTTGAGACAGGAAGTGATTCAGTCATGCTTCGTTTTTGCTCACAAACGTCGCAGGATTCAGCTGCCAGATTTACCACAGCGTCATGCCATCAGTGCTATTCTGCACTCTCATTGGTAATCAAGTGGAAGCTGAGGCAGGGTCAACTCAGGACCCGCCCATGTCGCCAGCGGTTATTTCACTCATTGTGGCTTCATGTTGGACTGGATGCCTCTCGAGATCATGTCTACCGTCTAACGTCGTTTTTAATTTTTCCTTCTTCAGACTCGTCATTTAAAACTTTGCGTTATCGTTGAATCCGTGTTGTGGCTCCTTCATACTGCTCAAAGAATTTTGGGGGTTTTGAGTTTGGTTCTTATTTTAGATTCTTGAATATGATTCAGTTTTGTTACATTTTTTATTTAACTTCCATTTGAAGTGATTTTATTACAGGCTGCGTTTAATGTTTTGGCTTCTGTAACAGGAAGTCTTTTGGATAACAGATGTCTCATCGTAAGCACGTGTCATGCTTTGAACTAAAAATCTTCACTTCAGTTTCTGAAGTTTGAGGGCATTTAAGCATTCGGTATCGACAGGTACAGGTATAAAGTTTTAAGCCACTCTTTTCTTTAAATTTCGCTTACTGGGAGCCTCCAGATTTCTGAAGATCTTTTAAAGTTTTTATTTCACTCATTTCCAGTTCAGTCCTTGTACCTGAGATTTTGTTAAGACTCTGAACTTTGACCTATTAATCACTCAAAGATAAAAAGACTCCTGACTCAAGTGATGAACCAGTGCTGTGTCCACACATCATAGGAAAAAAAGTTCGATCTTTAGGCTCTTTGTCACCAGCTGCCTGTCACAAAAATACATTTGTTCTTATTTCATTGGCTGAATCTAAAGTACAGAAGATATCACGATTTGAAAGACAAGATGGTGTTTTTGCATCTGGCCCTTCAGCTGACCGTCTAACGTTCACTGCAGCCTCATCAGTCCAGAATCAGTTCTTAAGGGAAAGCGGGGAGTTGAGGCTGAGCTATGCCACATTACATATAAAACACGGTGGAGGCTCTCATTTGCATTTTAGTCAGTGGTGTTTGAGATCTTTGAAAAGCACCATCAGAGTTTGGTCAACTGTGCAAAACCATCGGGGAAAAATGATTTCAGCCTGACAAAGATGCCAAACACGGCCTGAAGAGAGCAATAGTAGAGTATTATCAGTCATGGAGCAACATTACTGAAGCAGTCTGGGATCATCCTGACACAGAACAGAACAAAGAGGCAGAAACATCCAAAAGAGCTTTGAATATCCTTCAAGAAGCCTGAAGAACGATTCCTGAAGATCCTCACAGAAACTTCTGGCTACGCTGAAGAATAAAGGCGCTCACACCAAACACTTACTTTCAACCTCACTAGAATTACACTCCCATTTTTGGCTTATTAACTACATTTCCATGTATGCTTGGCACACGTTTTAATGCACCATACATTCATTTCCTATTTTCCTACAATATGTAAAGACATAAGATGATGTAAGACTTTTGCACACTCCTGTCCAAAGACCAAACGTTCCAGTTTTTGTATATTAAAGATTGTTTGCTCGAAAACTGATTTATTGATCATTTTATTCCTAAAAACATTATTAAAACGGTTTTTAGTATCATTTTATTTTGACCGCTGTTACCTTTCACCTTAATGACAAAAAGACACGAACACTTCCCCCAGCACCTGATTATTGATTACAGATTATTGATAACAGAGCGTCTCACAGCAGCGTTAGGTGGCTCGTTAGCATGCTAACATGAACTAGCAGTGTGCTCATTCAGCTTCTCTAAAGACGTGCAACGTTAGCTGGCCAACGTTAGCTGGCCAACGTTAGCCCCACAGACTCGACGTGCCCACGCACCTGCCCCTCAGTCGCGCCTGTGTTCAGTCAGCTGTTGCTGGTTTAAGTGGTCAGAGAGAGGACGACCACACACTGAATCATCCCACAGCAGTTGTAGCCAAACATTCCGCGAGCTAAGCTAACCGTTAGCCAGCTAGCTAGCTAGCTATTAATAAACCTAGCTATCAGTGTTTCCTGAGCACAGCGCGCGGCGTCTCGTGTACCTGCAGATCACAGTCCCGTGTCTCCATCCGTGTCTTTGGCTGAAGCTGGCACCATGCGTTTCATCTCTCCTCCTGCCTACATAACCGGACAAACTGCTTGTTATTATTGTTGCTGCTGCTCGTGCTGCTAAATATGAATATTGCTATGCCTTGCCTGGACCCGTTCTTCTCGCAGTGGCCTCAATCTCGCGATCGTTGGCAGGTCGAGGAGTGCAGCCTTTATATGACAGCAAAACAGCTGGACTCAATAATGATGATTATTTTCAACAACAACAACAACGTTATTGTAGTATATTAATACGTTAATCGTTCTAAATCGGAATTAGAAAAAATTAAAAAGCGATATTAAAACATTAGAAAATACACGAAATACAAACGAAATATTTTAAGACATCGATAAATCGTTATGGAAAAAAGCCAGTCTATTGAATTTATTTTGTGTATTTCTTTTAATAAAAAACTGCTCTACTAGTAAGAGGGAGATTTGCCATTTACTGTTACTGTAGAAGTGATATTACTATAAGAGTAATATCTATAACTATAATTTCCCCATATTTCTGAAAGACCTGAATCAATTACCCTGTAATTACTGACATATTGCCTCTGAGATTATCCCACAATATGCTTTTGATTTTCTGAATAGTTCCAAATTTAACATGAGAAAAACTGTACCTTTGACTCACCATACAGCCACTAGATTTTCATCAAACAGCTGATTTAAAAAAAACCGTATAAATAAACGTAAAAAGAAAAAATAAATCAACGTCTTGATGCATGCTCAATCATTCAGGTAAGGAAATCCCAAAAGGTTGATTCTGTTTATCTGCACGTAGCGTCACTGAAAACATTACATTACATCTTTTTCCTGCTGTTTTTAATCAAGTAAAGTCAGGGTCTTATGAACACTAAGCGATAACTAGTCAATAATTTAAAGGAAAGCAGCAAATCTTCACATCTAAGACCTGAGAATAATTTGTTTCAGGCAACTTTTACAGTTTTTTCTGATTGCTTAAGCACATTTTTTGTAACTATTGGCTAATTTTGCAAAACTCTTCACACAAATAAGAAAACCTGTCACCCAATAATCAAAACATTGTAGTTCTCTTGCAAAAGCAAACACAGCTAGATTAACTCTTCACACCTTCGTAAAAATGGTGTTTCCGTATCAAACAGTACACACAAGCCATCATCTACTAAGCACACAATGCGCCAACTGCACACTGATGGTATGAATACAAAACACATCTGGCTTTTGCTTTCTCTGTGCACAAGGTAGGCCATGTCAGTCTGAGCTCATACTTCTGTCATAGATCCATAAGCATAGAGGGATCCAAACTTCAAGTACTGGTGTTTATTCAAACACATCAAAACAAACACAAGTGTTTATTTCCAAGTATAGGATTATTTGCAATCGCCATAATGACTATATGGGTTACTTGGTCTGCAGTGAACATGCTTCCTCTGCCCCAGCATCTGGTCATCTAGCAATTCTGTAAAGTAACAATTTCAGTATTTTTACATCAATGGTATTGGTGTGTTTCTCATTGGCATACGGCAGTGCTACAAATCTTTGTGCGAAGTGACTGTGCTCACCGACTCTCATTTCAAGATGTCCTTATGGTGCTTGCTACAGTGTAGCGGCTCGAGTTAGGCTGGACCCGTTGGCCAGCTACCCTCAGGGTCACTCCACGGTTGATGACATGGTCCACTATTGTAGCTCTGATGTCATCAGCAATTCTATTTCTTACTCTTCTTACCCTTCCTCTCCCCCCTCCTCATCTTCCTCTCTCCTTCCTCTCCCCCCTCCTCATCTTCCTCTCCCCCCTCCTCGTCTTCCTCTTGCTCCTCCTTGTCCTTGTCGTCCTCTTCATCCTACTTCTTCACCTCCACGTCCTCTTCCTCGGCCTCCTCTACTTCTCACTCTTTCTGCTCCCTCCATTGTACTCCGCACACACAGCTTACCTGTATTATAGTGCTTAGGCTGATTGCAAAGTGAACTAATTATCTAAAAAAGTTTTCACATGTGAAAGTGTGCCAGACAGTTGGCAAATTAGTGTTAATGATAGCCATACATGTGTATACTTTTGCTAGGAGTGTGTTGGAAATTTGGTAATTGAGTGTTGTGCAGTGAATTGTGCCTACAGTTTTGCAAAGTGTGTGTTACAAAATTGCAAACTGAGTGCAAAGCAGTTTTTGTGCTTTTAGTTTTGCAAACTCAGTGAGTGGTTTTGCTATAAGTCTGAATAGTTTTAGAGATTGTGCTGCAGGAATCACAGTTAGGGTTTAAGCATTCAGAAAAAACTGTATATTTCACTCTCACTTTATTGCTTTGGCATGTTTATGCCAGATAATGTATATATTGACAAATCAAAACATATGATTTTTTTCCAGTGCAAAGAACAAGTAAAAAAACATGAACATCAAATTTAAATCAGTATTTTTTATTATTATTATTATTATTCTTTTTTACATTGAAGACATTTGTGGCTTTAACAGCTTATATCATAAATAATAATCAAACTGGGGATCATCAGACCTCCAAAAACAAAACAAAACTACTAAAAAGTCTGTCTGCGTCCGTTTAGTGTGGTTGTGTGTCTGACTGCAGCCATGAAGCTCTTTGGAGCCGTGTGGTGTCGCTCTGTGGGCCTTTCACATTATTTTGTGCTCCTTCAGTCTTTTTATGATTTTCAGTTTCTTGTGCCCATCACTTCTCTTCATGGTAAATTTTCATCATGTTTTACTTATTTTGTGTCTTTTGCATTTGTTTTGATCTATTTTCTGGTCTGTTTTCTCTTTTTTAGCCCTCTAGTATCTGTTTGTGTCACTTTACACTCCTTCATCTTTCTCTTATTTCTTTGTCTTTTTATGATGGTGTTTGGGTGGCAGGATGTTATTACAGCATCACAGTGAGAAGGTTCTGGATTTGAATAGCTTCATGTTGGGCCTCCTTTTATCCAGTTAGTTCTCCTGTACAGAACTTTGTGGTCGCTGTGCAGGTGCTGCAGGTTTTCTTTGGGCCATATTTGGTGTTGTCTGACAGTCACTGGAAGGACAATATAAGACCTAAGGCAGCAGACTCATCGAGCTCAGATGCAGCACTGCAGCGAATATGCTGCAGGCTGGATTGCAAACATCACAACACAGCTGACTCTGTGAGGTGGACCGGCGGGGGAGCTGAGCATGAAGAGTCCTCCTGAGTCAGCGCTGTTTTGATCTTTACTTTGTGTCATCTTGGAAAAATAAAATACTAATAAAAAGTCTCTCTGTGTCCGTTTGTGTCTGTTTCTGATTATTTTATCAAATGTCATACAAAGAGTTGGTCAAGGTTCTGCGCACAATATCCATTTATGGTGTTAGAGGGAAAAACTCAACAAGCCGTCATCTTCTGACTGGATTTATGTGAATGACGGGATTCACAAGTAAAATCTTATGATTTTTAAAAATAGGAGTAAAATCTGTGCTTGTGGAATAATCCTGAAATCAGGATTTATGAGAACAAGAAA
Organism: Haplochromis burtoni; assembly: GCF_018398535.1. Lineage (NCBI taxonomy): Eukaryota > Metazoa > Chordata > Actinopteri > Cichliformes > Cichlidae > Haplochromis > Haplochromis burtoni. The sequence goes on from NW_024582761.1 coordinate 214,290, forward strand.
ATATTGTTAGAATTACAAAAAGTTGGAGCTCTCTGGAGACTCAGGGAGCTTCTCCACCCCTCAGAACAAAATAGGATATGATTTTTTAAAAATTCAGAGATATTTAAACTGGATTAAGTGACACGGAAACACTTCAGCTCCTGCTACTCAGAGATGTTGTTTAATTATAATATCTGTAGTTACCTTCCAGAGTAATCTGAGTAATATTTATATTTCCTCACATTTATAGTGACGATCAAAGAGAAACTTGTTGTTAAAGGTACAAATATTCAGACGGGCTCTGCAGCTTTAAAGCAGCTCAATGTGTTTCTAGAACAATCCTCACGCTCACTGTTCTCACTCTGCTGGAAGCAAGTCTCTGATTTATTCTTAATTTAAGCTGAACAACCAACCTGAGAAACCAAGTCAGGATTTAAGAACAAACTGACGTTACTGGATTTTAAAAAAAGGTTCCCCTGGAAAAAACCTCCAGAACCACAGAGAAGAAAATACTTATTTAAAAAAACCAAATTTTATTCAGAGCGTTCTGTCTGAACACCTGCCATCTTCCAAAAATACTCTGCAAATTATTTAGATTTGATCATTCTTCTGCAGTAAGTTTAAACCAGGAGTCAACAAATCTGTCCCCGAATATGAAATGAGGATGACGTCTAGAGGGCGGGGTTATACAGGATGACCTGAGCCAATAACGACTGATTCAAACCACAAAGTCAAAGTCAACTTTATTTGTCAATTCTGCCACATGTACAGGACATACAGAGAATAGAAATTCCGTTACTCTCAAACCCTAGATGAAATAGCAAATGAACATTTAAATATAAGAGAGTGATTAAAAAATGCAAATAAAATAATTAAAAAGTAAAAATTTAAATAAATACAATACAATTTAACACGAAAGCTATGCAATATACAGTATCCAGGTAAGGGTAAATGACAAAGGTGGAATTGAAAAAACAAAACAAAAACTTACCTGCTGGGGAAAGGTCTAGTAGTTATGAGCACGTCAGTGTCCACTGATCAAAGTCTTTAAAATTCGTTCAAATCCTCATATTTAATCATGTTTATAGTAAATATAAAGGATCTGATGGGTTCAGCTTCAGGACTGTGTGACAACCGCAGTACAACAACTGGCCAGCAGGTGTCAGCAAAGCCTCGGGTCTGCTTACAAATGTTAATAATAAACCTGAGCGAGAACATTACTGATGCTCAGACCCTCATTATCATGTCTGTAGGCACCTTCCAGAATAATCTGAAGAGTTTCATCTAAAGAGAGAAGTTTAATGAAGAGCTGTGTGGACTTATTTGGTTTAAAGATGTTGCTGCAGTAAACGTAAGAGCAGGGATGGGGACAGTTTCTTAGGCATGCTCCGGACTCGTCCTCCATGAACTGCCATAAATTACAGCATGAATAACAAGCAGGATATAGACCTGCAAAGCCCAGAGGGATGTGAGCACACTTACAGACGTCAGTGTTTTGTAGGTTTGCTGTTGAAGTGATGGTTCTCGGGCCTTCCTGCATAAAATCACTTTTCCTGAAAGGTTTTTTGGCTCCTCGCTGCAGGTATGTCAGCTGTGTGACTGTGGTGAGCGTGCTCAGCCTGAAAGCTCTCATGCAGCAGGTGAAACATCTCTGACTGGGTCAAACTGGTGAAGCTGAGGTGTAAATATTTCCCCGAGTGCGGCTTTCCCAACTCTGTAAAGGCGGTGAGCGTGACGAGGCTGACGTCTCTGATGTTTGAGTTCATTTCCTGTCCTAATCTCTGAAACGTGTTCCAGCTGCTGTGTCTGTGTAGGCTGTTTTATTTACAAATGCTTTTCCACATCTCTGCTCTGACCCGCTGACGGCCTTTCCACCTCCAGAGTCCAAACTGGGGTTAAACTGGTCCTGATGAAGGACACCAGGTCACCCTGCTCTTTTTTAAGGTTGTGACTTTAAAGACCAATGACAGGATTTTTTTCCTGCAGTCTGAGGTTCGAAGGTAACTTGGATTTTAAAAGGACAACAAACATGGTCACGTGGCTGAACTGGGAGAACAGTTGTGTACAAAGAGCTGAATTGATGTAAGTTCTATGAATGCTGTGGTTTCTTTCTGGGGGAAAAAATTAAACTACAACAAACAACAATTTTGCATTTTTTGTATTCTTTTAACAGGATGGATGATGTGTGAGGGGGCGGGGCTGAAACGTTTAATGAGAAACTGCTGAAGGGCTGAAAAATACTCCATTACAATCATTTGTTTCTCTGTGTTTAAAGATCTTTGAGACTGAATGATTCAATCTGATTTACATTCGTTTTAAAATGTTCAGCAGTCTGAGGGCAGAAACTGACCTTTACTCACATTATGAAGATGCTTTTATTCCTTCATGTGAAAAAGTCTTAACAGTGTTTGTATTCATTTATTTGGGACAAGTAATAATGAGAGCATCGGTTCAAAGAGCAGGGAGGATACAGGACTCAGTCACAGCTGAGCTGGAGACCTCATCCCTGATTGGACCTTTAAGAAACAAACTGTTAAATGACCCCAAGTGAGATGATGAACCTGTGGTTAAATAATAAGTATTCAATTACTGATGAGTCGTGATTTTAAAGTCCTGTCAGAAAAACTGATCCTCTTTGAAACGTTGAGTTATTAAAGGGGAAAATACAGCTGCTGGTTATAAGAAGAGAAATCCTCATTTTCTGTGTTTAGGTTAAAATAATTACGCTGGTAAATGAAACCTGTTATTAATGTTATTACTTTAAAATAATCTGCAGATTAAATCTAGCAAATGCCCTCTGCTAACCTGAAGTAAGACGTTGACCACCGGGGGGCAGCGGTTTCCTGATCAGGGGATCTGAACGAGTCTGCTGACACTGCTCCATCGTGTGGTTAATGTTGGTATTACATGACTGTAACCTGGCCCAAGTTGAGGTTCAGTCCACCTTAAATACAGATGTTTGGGGCATGAGGTCAGCCTCAGTTTATTTACAAGGTTTTAAACAGGAGTTTACAAAAGCATCAGTCAGTTCTCACAAGTTTAAACTGTTCAATAAAAAAATGTACAAGTACAACAAATATGAAGTACTGGGTGAAATGCAGAGCTGCAGAGAAACAGGACTGTCAGTGAAAATGTGACGTTTGTAACTTTAAATGTGAGCTGTGCTGCTGACCAGACTCTCAGCTGCTGAGGCCAAAGGTGCAGTTGTGTTTATCCACAGAACGATTTCTTCTGATTTCTGAGAACATTCGACTTTAAATCCGTCATGTTTATCTGACAGCACTGATTCAAAGAGGATCAACTGAAAATCAATAAATTGTCACAGTGATCAGTCATCTCGTTTCAGCCAAATCTTAATTTACATCATTTTATCCTATAATTTGTTTCCTTTCTTTCCAGCGATCATTTAAAACTGAGGTCAGGGTTGAAAAGCTCAGCTTCATATGTTGCTGAGTGACGTGGTTTAAAGAGCAAAGCTGCCAGTCTGTCAGCTGGAAACGTCTTTTTGATCAAATAACCCGAGTAAAGGTGTTCGAGTTATTTCTGCTGAAAGCAGGAGCAGGGCTTCTGATGCTGAGGGTGTCGGCACTTTGAGGAAGACCTTTGGATGTTTGCCACGAGGAGCTGAGACGTGTCCTGCTGGTGTTTCTACTGAAACCAGAAAAACAAGCATCGCAGATCGACAGGTGTTCAAATTCAGGATGTTCAGACTTGAACCCTCTTTTTTAAACTGTGTCTGTGCTTCTGTTCAGACTGATTTCACAGTTTCATCATTAATAACCAACGATGATTAATGCTGAAGCTGTGAATCAGAGCAGTGATCATGTTATTACAGTTTTTTCTGAATGCTTAAACCCTAACTGTGATTCCTGCAGCACAATCTCTAAAACTATTCAGACTTATAGCAAAACCACTCACTGAGTTTGCAAAACT
>NW_024582761.1:219303-287821 GCF_018398535.1 Haplochromis burtoni
TGTGTGAAGAGTTTTGCAAAATTAGCCAATAGTTACAAAAAATGTGCTTAAGCAATCAGAAAAAACTGTAATGTGGAGGCTCAAGAAACTGCGCGTGTAACTCGAACTCCTGTTTGTATGTTTACCTGAAGCTTCAGAGGTCAGCGTGAGTGGGCCGTGTCTGTCAGTGTGTGTCCCACTTTAATGTGCGTTGACGCTGTGATTGTTGTCGTCATCAACAACCTCCCGCGTGCTGACGTCTGATGGTTTCTGCGGTCGTTCACGCGCTGAGATTTACTGACCAGGGGGCTGGCTGTTAAATTTGCGCGGACAGGAAATGCAGAGGGGCTGATGATGTCACGTGAAGCTGCTGAACGCTGCCACCTGCTGTCTGTAAATGTCATTGCACCCACCTGCCCCACTGTGATGTGTCTTTGTCCTGTGAGCTCATGTCTCCTCCGACCGTGGAGCGACTGATGCTCCCGTGAGTCTGGTCATGTGACATGTTGTATTTCGTCACTTCCTGCTCCTTCGGTCGAACCTGCATCCTCACATCAGTCTGACTAAAGCTGAAGTTTCCACATCACGCATGAACCGAGGCCCCAGATTAGCGAAGCCGTTAGTCCCGATAATCTCAGAGCAGTGGTGGAGTGTAACTGAGTACATTTACTCGAGTTTAATAGACTTTATTGAAGTATTATGTTATGCTCTGATTCTACTCAACGGTATTTCTGCATTTAAATATGTGACTTGTACTCCACACCACTTTATTTCTTATGAAGCTGAATGATTCTCCGAGTGGTGCACGACTCACCCAGACCATTAGAGTGAAATCCACTGATTAATCAGTAAATATGATCCAATAATAATCCACTCTGCCTAATGAGTCATTTTACTTTAACGGTGTTTGAAGCTCAAGCTGCGAGCTGAAATGTTTACATTTGTAACACGAAGGAGGCTGCGTTACAGTGATTCCTGTGTGTGAGCGCTCACCAAGGCTGCATCCAGGGAAGCTTATGTCAAGCAAAGCCTTCACACGCAGGTTTGAGTCCACGTCAAGTAAACGGGGCGTCATGAACAGGACTGCTGCTCTTAAGTTAAAAAGAAAACGAAGTACAGTTAGTTTGTCTAAGAACATGTTTCTACTTCATCTGCCAGGATTTGAGAGAAGCAGCAGAAAGCGAATGCTCCAAGCTAAAGTAACAACACCAAGAAGCAACAAAACAAATACAAAAGCAGTAAAAGATGACGAGAGAATCAAAAAGATCACGAGGAGAAAAATCTGCCACAAAGGAAACTTCAGAGGATGTGAAACAATTAAAGTGACAAACCAAACAACTACAACGAAGCTCCAAATGAACGAGTGAAAAACAGGCTGAAGGCCTGAAAAAAATAAAAGACACAAACGACAAGAAATAGATACAAACTTACATCAGAGACGAGATGAAGCTGCAAAAATGATCATGAGAAGATGAAAAATAACAGCAAACAGCTGCAAAGAAAGACAAAACAACTGAAGACGCACAAACACATCCTAGTGAAATGCAAACAACCAAGACTCAAGAAGACAAGAGACAAACTGAGAAGACGTGAATTGTCCAAAGACGACAAAGACGTCCAGGCCTGCTAGAAAAGACCAGAATAAGCACAGAGACGCAAACTGCTGATGATGACATAACTACGAGACTTTTATCAGGATGTATTAAACAAAACTGACTCAGAAATAAAGACGAGTAATTCCAATTTCATTTTATATATTATTATTATTATTATTATTATTATTATTATTATTATTTTTTATCTTTCATTTGTGATTAAAAAAACCTGAGATGTGCTTTGCTTTATGATTACGCATTAAACTTTTAAAATTGAAACAGAAAACTATAATTTCCCAAACTTCCTGAAGATCTGAAGCACAAAACTGACAACTGTACAGGTAACTTCAACTGCGACTTTACAAAGTTTTTATTTGACACGATATTAAATCAGAAGCCATATTTTGTGGGGGGGGGGGGGGGGGGGGGGGGGGGGGGAGTTAACTGTTGTCCCTGAGAAATACCTGGAAACTAAATAACAATGAAACATGGGTAAATGTCATTCTTGGTGCTTCATAAAGAGATGATCAGTGCAGAAAATTCATGTCAAATATTCAGTTTTAAGTCAAATTTATTAATTCAGGAAGATCTTTGATCAACATGTATTTTGTAGAAAGACATGAGAACAAACTATATGCTGCAAAAAAATCAGACACAAGATTCAAACGAGCCGACGTGAAACTGAGTCACGTGAGTGGATCAGAAAACAAACAAACATGCAGGCCTGTGGTTGTTGTTGTTTATTAAAAGGCCTCGGCACTGTTAAACACACACTGGTCAAAATGCTAATGAAGTCGTGAATCCTCAAGATGGTATTGTCAGCATAAACAGTGCAGATGATGTTGTACGCAGGAGCAGGAAGTCCTTTCTTCAGCTAAAAGTGACACAGAGGTGAGGGCGACTGTAAACACTTGAATAGCTTTGATGTTGGATATCGACGCAGGCTCTGTGGTGCTCGTGGGGGGAAAGGAAGAGCTATCATCAGCTTCAAAACTGACTTTGCAGAATGAAGCTGGACAATATTTACTGTTGGAAACAGTGGAAAAACTAAGGCACCTATTATAGAACCACTACAAACTTCAATGAACTTGACTTAACGAATATACGGAGGGCCAGTGTAGCTCACAGTGTGACCACAGGCTGAATGTCTAACTCCTCTGCACCTACAAATATGCTATTTAATAGTCCCCCAAAATAATGATCAATAACCTGTTTGATAAATATGTAATACTTTGATTCCTTAATATATTCTTAATCAGTGGTTAGAAAATCTGGTGAAGCAGATTGGATCCTGACATGATCAATGTTCATGTGCAGAGTGAATAACAGGGGGCCTGATGCTGATCCCTGTGGGACTCCTTAAAATGAAGCTAATCCTAGAGGATGATTTCTCTGTTCCCTTTAAACCGATTATCATCATCTTCACACAAACCATTTCTACCTTTTTATATATAGTTTGATCTTTTGTCCTTACAGGTCGGGTACAGGTTTGCTCCTCGTATGATCTCGTAAACGTCAGTGTGATCGGTAAATCCTGATTCTTCTTGTGTGGTTTTACTACAAACAGCCGTCGTCTCCCTTCTGATTAAACTTGTTGACACTTCTAATGTTCATTTCCTCCTTTTTCCATTTAATAATGGATCTGCGTCTGTAAGCTTTTCTGTCACTACGTTCACTCCTTGGAACTTTTACCATAAACGAGAAGAAACACTCATCTGTTTGTAACAGTCACCGCCCCCCTGGTAATCTGATTGGCTCTGAAGGCAGACGTCACTGATCGGATTACATTACTCTCCTCTTCCTCCACCAGCTGTCTGATTGGTTGTGCAGCTGTTAGCTGGGCCCACATTGCCGTCGGCTTTAAGAATCGCAGGTGGTGAATTTGAGCGTTCGGTGAACAGGCGCAGAGCTCCTCTGCAGATCAGCGTGAACCAGTAAAGCTGAAGAGGCCAGAGCAGGGCCGTCCCCAGGTTACACTGCCATGGGGCCACCAGGGGCACCCGGTACATCGGCATCGATGCATACCTGAAACACAAGGCAGGGGGCGCTGTGATCAAAGTTACACTGACATTTTAATACTTTTTTTTATCAAACATTCCCTCGTGTCGAAGACGAATACTTAAAATTGTAAAGCATCAAGAACTATTTTGAATGTTTCTGGTTGTGTCAGGTCATCATGGAGTTTTATAGCAGCGGCCTTATTTCTCTGAGGCCCCTCTGCTGGCTTCCAAAAGTTAGTCTGAACTCTGAATCATGCAAAGCTGCGATGAGATGTGGCTCAGACATTCATGAACAACTCGAAGTCAGTTCAAACCCAAAGATTTTAATACAAGAATAATTACACGACAGCGATTAGTCAATGAAGTAGAGTTCAGTTTCTCTGCAGTGTGACAACGAGTCATCTTAAAACATGTTTACGTTTTCTACATAAAGTCAAACGAGTCGAAGACAAGCAGAAAAAAGTTTTACATAAAAATATAATCTGTACATTTCAAAGTTATTTGGAAGATTTGATCATTTATAAGATTTATAACTGGATAGAAAACAGATATTATTGGTTTTTGGGGTGAGCCAAACTGAAATATAAGTTAGACATTTAAAGAAAAATAAAATAAGTACTCTGATATTTTTAACCTTCAGAGAAAAAAGCAGCTAAAAAGTGTAAATCTTAACTTCTCACGACAGAAGAATCGTCAGTTTGTCTGACTCACAGTCACACAGCGTTCTGGATGTTTCTGAGGAGTCAGAAGATTCTCGCTCACAAAGATGAAAGATCAGAATCTTCTTTCACCGTCACGCTGCGGATGTTGTGGCTACAAGTTTTTACGTACTTGCACTGAACTACGTGTCCTTTGGGCCCGACGTCGAACACTATAACTGTACTTGCTGTGTGAGATCAGTGTGACGTGTTCGGCTCACGCGCCCTCAGCTCAGAGTAAACGGGCTCATTTTTTATTTGATTATGTTGAATTTTACAAATATCTTAAAATGAAGTCGAACTCATTTCATTTGATTTGCTACATAGTTTGGTTTTATAACACAAAGTAAAAGAAAGTCACGCTCAGCTCAGCCTCTGACGTTAAACAGCAACACGACCCACGTTTGCTTCCTAAACGTGGGTCGTGTTGCTGTTTAACGTCAGTTTTTATGTGAAACCTGTTTTTCACTGAACACTGAGACACACACAAACCACGTCCACCTTTAAATTAACTGATAACTAAATGAGATATAAATCCTTATAGATCTGTAATGCTGGGTCATCTTTTCCGCAATAAATCAGTAAATGGCCAAGAAATATTTTTGTTTGTTTGTTTGTGTTGTTTTAGAAGACAAAGAGGAAAATCATTAAACAAATATTGATTCATTTTGGGGGCTTTTGTGTTTGCAGACAATCACTGTTGTTTTTGATCATTATTACAAAAGCAGAGGTGGGCGTGGCTTACCTGCCGTAGGCGTAGTACAGGTAGGGAAAGAGTAAGACCCGACAACCGAAGAAGGTGAGCAGCATGACGACGCCGTTCACTTTGTGCAGCAGCGTGTGCTGCTTCTTATACTGAAGACATCGTCATCGTCATCATCATCGTCATCATCATCATCATCATCGTCATGAAGAGAAACGAGACAGAAAACAAATAATTCACTTTAACAAATAATGACAGGAGACGTCAAACGTTGGTTCTGATTAGAGGTGGAAATGTTTCAGTCAGAGTTAATTATGTAACTGCTGATCTAATACTTAACATTCTGTATGTGCTTGAAATGATTTTAGAAGTCAGAGCTTTCATTAAACCAGTGTACTTTATTAAATGTGAGCTTTTTAAAGTCTATTTGCACAGGTGATAGAACACAAACGATTAGAAATCTGTAAAATAGAAAGAAAGACAAGAGCGCTGTGTGAGTAACTGCAGTGTGTTTTGTGTATTTTCACGGTGAAAAAACTGACCAGTGTGTCTCGCTGGGACGTGATGTGTTGTCCAGCACGTTATTAGAACATGTTGGTTTGCCAACAGCAGCTGGAAACGACAGTATTTACATTTTATATCGAAAAATGAAAACGGTTCCAGTTTAAAGCTGCAGTTATTTAACCCCCTGAACTCTTTCATGGCATGCTTTTGTAATTTCTCTGTGATATTTGGGCTGATTGGGACCTGATGATGTAAAAACAAAGAATGACCAGATTTTATTTTTTTTACCTGATTTTTGTTTCTGAGAAAACTGGGATCCATGTATGAGGAGGTTTGTTTTAAATTTCGATAGAGCGGTGGCAGTATGCTGTCCTCACAGGTGGACATCGGGCCCTTGTAGAGACAAATTCTGTATTTTGGTCTAAATAACCCAAAATGTGACGCCCACATATGTGGTCCTAGGAGGTTAAAGTGTAGACGACAGAATAAAAATGCTTTAGTTTAAAAAAGAAAAGAAGAGACTATTTTATCCCAAATCAATTTTAAATTATCTGCTCCACAAGCGTGGAGAGAGTCCCAATGAGCATGTGCAGAGAAAGCACAGTGCTCAGCTTTTCCTGATGTTAGAAATTATGGAGATTATAGATTATAGTCCCCCTCAGGTTTCCCCAGAATCAGTCTAAACATCAGCAGACTCATGCTGCTGAGGGAGACGGTGGAAGGAGGCATATGCATTTAAAAAAGCAGTGGATCAATTTAGTGTTTAGATTATTACACATTTGGTGCCAGGACAGAGATTATATAATCCAGAATAAACTCAAATGTGTTTCTGAAGTGGGTCAGGGAGACGATACACTACACATGCTCATGATTTTAATAGCCGTGCTGCAGAACAGAGAGAAATATAAAACATCCTCATCCTTGAACTTCTATACTTAGAAAACAAATAGTTTGCTCAGCGCTCCAAATGTGAAGGAAGCAAACGGGGTTCATGGTCAGACTGTCAGGGTGAGGACGAGGCGCCATCACAGCAACGCCCCCAGTTATAACCCGACACACTGACTGAGTGAGGATTTGTAAAAGTCTGTCATTTAACTAAAACGTAGATTAATGAATCAATGAGTTAATTATTTAATGAATAAAAAACCAGCCTGGTTCTGCCGCAGGTTTCTTCCTGTTGAAAGAGAGTGTTTCCAAGCGCTTGCTCATAGGGGTCATATGATTGTTGGGGCTTTACCCTAAAGCCCCCTGAGACGGCTGCTGTTGTGACTTGGTGCTATATAAATGAAATGAAATTGAAACGAATAGTCCAGTGTAGACTGGCGACCTGTCCAGGGTGTACCCTGCCTCTACAAACAGCTGGGATAGGCTCAGCCCCCCCGCGGCCCTGAGAACGACAAGCGGACGAGAATGGGTGGATGGAGAGTCCAGCGTGGAGGTAGAGAGACGACAGAAAGAAGGAGAATGGAAGGACACCGAAAAGTGCTGAGAACAAATGATATACAAGTGACTAAACTAAAGAAATGCTCAAGCAGCCAGTGCAGCACGATGATGGCTGCTGATCACTCAAACACGAGCCACCATTCGCCAATTTCATTCATTGACTTAATTTCCTGGAGGAACCCACCCGAGGGATTAATAAAGTTCTATCTAATCTCATATCTTAGTGAGGACATTTCACTGACTAGCCGTGGACTCTAACCATCAGAGATGAAAGCCTAACCATAACTAACTGTAACCCTGACACTAAAACCACATTTTGAGCATCAAAAATGTCTTCAAACTCGTGGGAGCTGGTTTTGGTCCCCATAAGTATAGTAGACAACTCACAAAGATGTCTAAACATGCACAGACACACACAAGTAAAAGGTTGGAGGGAGGCGGATTACCTGGATCAGGACTTTCCCCAGAGAGACAGACGGGGTGCTGAGCTCAGCCAGAAACAAGACGCCCTGGAAGTAATCACCTTTACCCTGCCTCCACAGCTGACACACACACAGGAAGGAGAAATTGTAATTTAATGTACACATGTTTTACTATAATAACAGACTGTACAAAGACGATGGATGTAGCCACCATGATGTCACCCTCACACTGGAAACCCCACAGTGTTAGCATTTTGGAGGTGATCACATTTGGACCACAGGGTCTCAAGAGCGCTAAGTTAGCAGCTAATTCTAGCTAGCTTGGTTATCATAAACTGTATGGGAGCATCACACAGATATTTGCCAATAACAGTCAAGTTACATCCGAATAAAATCTTAGAATTCCACCTAAACTGGAGCTCAGCCTCAGACGGTCTGTTAGTACAGCAGCCTCACAGCAGACGTATTCTCAGTCAGATCATTAAAAATGCTCCCAAAGGCCCCAACAGCTTAAACATGGTCTAGAGGTCCAGTTCAGGGACTTCAGTTAGCTGCAGATACAGCCAAAGAGGCCACGCCCCTAAACTTTAAGCCTTAATACGTTTTAAACAGTTTTTATAAAGGAGCAAATGATCTGTTGAGACTAAAGTTTTTCGTAGCACTCATTGCCACTCGCTGGGACCTCCAGTGGATGTCAGAGGAACTGCAGCTTTTGGCACTTCAGAGTTTGTTTGAACCTCAACAAGCTGAGTCCTACTTCCTGGGGGTTTTACCTCCAAAATGACTCCATGTTTTATTCAGTAAGACCTGAAACCAGCGACTGCCACCATCAGTTCATCAGGAAAGTGTTCACTAAGCTCAGACAGATGAGCTGAAGGTTAATTTTCTCATAGACTTCTATTCATGAGTCGCCCAGAGAACAAATGCAAAGGTGTCCATCTTTGTGTACAGTCTATGATCAGGGTGGATGTGTCACTGTCAATGTTTGCTGTTGTCATAGTTACCAGAGAGGCGGGGAAGCAGAAGGTCACCATGAAGATGTGGTGCAGCACCATGAGGAACTCCCTGCGCAGGTAACCAATCACAGTGGCTCCCATCAACCCAACGCTTTGGCCCGCCTCCTCGTGACCTTTGACCTGCAGCTTGTGCCGGTAACACAGAAACATGGCGTAGATGTCGTAGGCAAAGTAAGGTGTGGCAAATAAGATGTAGGCATCAGTCAGCCAATGTCTGAGCAGAGAGGAGATGGAGAGAGGCTGAAGCAGCATCATTACTTTGATCTCAGATTTAAGACACCAGGTTCATTTAGGCCAGAAACATCCAAGACACCGCCCTGTGCTCCAGTTTAACGTTATCTGACCCATACATCCACCCGGGCCTCCTCCCTGCACTCACTTCATGGCTCCAACACTTTGTCACCCGACTTCCTTTACTGCAGTAAGCATGGGCATCCACTAGTAGGCGCTGTCACACTGAAATGCAAGTAGAAGAAGCTGCAGTTCAGACATAAAATGTCTGAGCCTCTTTGGGCACCTTTTCCTCCGTCTTCTAAGCAGGTGTCCACAGATGAATAATTAAAACAATCAGATCTGATTAGACTCCCAGAGTCTAAAACAAACTGCACCTGTGTGTTCAGCTGTCCTTCTCTTCTTATTTCCAACTCTAGATTTTCTGTCTTGGAGTCTTCTAAAGCGGCTTTGCATGAATCACATTTAAAAGTAATCCTTCTTTGTCTCACACTGGAGCCTCTCAGGTCATCCTGAAACTAGTTTTTCCTCCCTGTGAGAGACCTGTCTTTTGATTGGCTGCCCCTCATACACAGCATGTGGGTGAGGCTTCATCACACTGATCCAACAGTTAGAAAAAAAAGAGCTTTTGTCATTACTGTGCATGCTGTAACGTGCGGTGGAGATGAAGCCAGGGGCGGAGGTGTGCAGGTGGAGAGCGAATCAGCAACGGCTTCTGACTTTCCAGAAGTACTCATTTACTTAAAGTATCAAAAATAAAAGTGCCACCTCTACCACACGATACCTGAGAGCACACTAGCCCACGTACACACAGAAGAATCCATCGCAGAGAGACTGTGAAGAAGAACAAAATGGGGGCGCCGCCATGTGGCGATACACTGCATTACAACAGCAACTGTTCCAATACACTGAGCTCATGGTCATGTTTAATATGAGCATCAGGAGCAACAGGAGATGTGATGGAAACAAGGAGAACAACATTTATTATGTGGCTCCATCCGTCCACTCCGACCTCCACCCTGCATGGACACCCAGCAGCACCTTTTCCAAAATCACCCTGATACTCCTGATACTCCTGATACTCCTGATACGTGTGAGTGGATGAAAAGCTCAGCTGTGCAGGCAGGAGCCTGAATGCTGAATTGTCAGAAGTGTATTGGAGGTTTTTAGGATACTTTTACTGTGGTAAAGCACTGAAACGCTTCCTTCTTTCCTATTTTTGAGGTAAAAATGTATTTTCTAAACCGAACTTCCTGCTGAGCTGTAGGTGTACGAACTCCCAGAGTTCCTTGCTGCTTGTGGAGCGTTGTGATTTGATAAGCAAATGCAGCTCAGACTCAGATTCAAACCTTTGCTCCACTTTGACTGGGAAATGAGAAACCAGCTGACCACCACGGCGCTCTGCTGTCGTCCCTCTGCTCCTTGACAGAGTTTCATTTCCCATCATGCTCAGCGTGCAGGATTAGTCTCAGACTGAAATAACCCTGCTGCTGCTGCACATTAGGCTCAGATTGTTAATGAGATTATCGGCTGAGCTTTGCTTCATACAGAATCCTCACACTGAGGCTGAGGGCTTTACCTTTTCTATGCAGCAGCAGAAAAAAAGGTTTTAATTTTTTTTTATTCCTCGATAAAATAATAATTTTCTTTGGGAGAATTCAGCTGAATGTTAAAATCAAAAATGTCTAAATTCAAAATAATCTGGGAGCAAATTTTGATGAGAAAAGAATACATAACAATGACACTGCTGATAAATGGACCACAAAGAGGGAAGGTTTAATTGTATGAAGGTAAAATGATGAAGAGACAATAAGAACCAGAGGAGTCCTCACCGGTCCTCGATGACGTCCCTGCAGGACGCGATGATGATGCATCCGGCTGAGGAGGCCATGATGGACTGGATGGATGACACCAGGCTGAGAACACAAGCAAGATAATAATCAAAGCAGCTGAAACAAGAGAAACAAACAGCTGAACTTTAACTGGACATGTGTCGTATGTTTGCGTGATGCATCTAAATCTTCAAAAAAAGAACTAAATAAAATAAAAGCTTCACATTTAGGTCTCAAAGCATGCAAAGGTTCCAGCGAGGAGCTGTTTGAGGTGACAGCTTCCTTATTGTTGGAAAGTAAAACTAATACTCACATGGACACGTAAAGTCATTAAACCAGTTACAAACAGTGCAAAAGATACAACTACAGATACACAATAACTACAAAGAGACACAAAGTGATGAGGGACAGCAAACAAAAACAGTCTTGGTTCATCTGCAGCAGCTTCAGCTCACACACTGTCGGGTCAAACTGAGGCCAGGATAAGACTGTGGGACTCACTCACTTCTGGGGAGGTCATCCTCCGTAAGTCAAACTGCGTTTAAGAGAAAGACAAGTGTGATGTCCTGTGAAGTGTGTGTGTGTTCCTACCGTGTTGACACGACAGCGGCGTCCCCCTCGCTCCATCCCATCAGCTGTTTGAGAGCCTGTTTGGACAGGAGGAAGAGTCCTGGGAAGAAGACGGACCCGGCAGCCACGAGGCCCCACATGGCAACACACTTCTCAGAAGTGTGCACGTGTGTGTGTGGCTTTACTCTCCCGCTCCCGTGGATGTGGGAGGTTAGGAGAGCACGGGTTGGTAGGAGTGGTTTGGGGGAGGAGCCTCGTGCTGCCACCTGTCAGAGGTGTGGTGATGGGAGAGGATCTGCAGGCCGGGTCAGCAGAAAGCAGGTTCCCTCCAGGTTATTCATGTCATTTGATTATTTGCAAATCAGTGTGAAATACGAGCAACGCTTTATTCACAGGCGGGCCCTCATCTCGAGGAACGTCCTCGTAATCTGCTCAGCGTAACTAGGAGCACCAAGGGACATAAAAATACATTTCAAATTAAAAGTCAAGGCTGAGTTTGCCCCCACCACCGTGGGTGTGTGGGTTCCTCCCACAGTCACCTGCAGTTAGTGGGGTCAGGTTAACTGGTGCCTGTGAACGGTTGTTGGCTGGAGACCGGACCCCCGCCTCTGGATGGAAATGTAAAAGAATTAAAGTATTACTAAGTTATTTTGCACATTTTGTAGTAAAAATAAATTTGGATTTGAATGTTTGCTTCTCTTATTTTGAGACTTTGAGTTCTCCATAGAAGTTAGATTTTCTGAATGTGATGCTTTCATCATCATTAATCAAAACTGAACTACAAGCTTGGACATCACTTTGTTTTATAGATAATAATGAAGAAATACAGTTTTCTATTCATTAGAAGTAAAACGATGTGACATTAGCCTGAAAAAAGTGAAATCACACTTGAATTACATGTTGTGTACTCACAGGGAGATAAAGTCAGTTATTATAAATGAAAGTGTGCACGTCTTCATTTTGTGATGTTCATGTGAGAAGTTCTTAAACACCAGATGCAGATCAAACAGCAGCAGCTGAACGAGTATTCATATGATCTGACTTCATTAAAAACCATCAGTGCTGCAGTATTAAAACACTGCTGACACACAAACTGAAGCCAAATCTGACGTCCGCCTGCTGTGACTGTAGAAGCTCCAGCAGGAAATACAAACACGTTCCTGTCATCACCGTTTAATGAATGATGAAGCATTTAGTCATTTTTAACACTCTGATGCAAACTCTTTAGTTTTACATGAATGACTCAGACACCGGTGCAGGGCAGGTAGATGTAAAGCAGAGGGCGGAGCTTTCAGGTCTGTGGTATCGGCCTAAAGGTTAAAGTTCAAAGTCTGTTTCCCTGAGTTAGCCCATATTTGTCTGAAGGAGCAGATAAGAGACTGACAATGTTTAACTTTTGCTTCTTATTTTAGTCGATTTGTGATGATTATGGATATACGAGCCTCAGTTATTCAACCATAACTGGGGCACAACAGGCCGAGCACGTTTAAGGAGTTTATAGCTGGCGCCGAGTAAAGTTCATGAAACTAGAAACGAGAGGGGATTTATTTTACTGCCAGACTTCTGTGGCTTCAACAGATGAATTCTTATATTATTAATGATTAATGTGAGCAGGTGAAAGGAGGAGAAAGTGAGTAGAAGCAGGTCAGAATAAATGAGTGTGAATCAGAGGGAGGCGAGGAAGGTGGAGGAGTTTAAATACCGGCCACCAGAGAGGTGGAGACGAGTGAGAGCTGATCTGTGACAGGAGGGAAGGGAGGGTTTAAAGACCTGCTGGGGTGGTTCAGAGACGGAGGAGGCCGAGCTGAAGAGGTTGGACAGCAGGGACAGGACCAGAAATGAGTCCATCAGAGGGACAGCTCAGTCAGGGAGGCTGGGACAGTCTGAGCGTGTGCAGAGGAGGGAGGGTGAAGGATGAAGAGACCTCAGGGGAGGTTTGTGGATGATCCTCTGTGGCGCCACCTAAAGGAAGCAGGTCGTGACTACTTTGTGAATTTATACACACACACTGCTCAAAACATTACAACAGGGGAAGGGAAGGCCAGGGCCCGAGGGACGGTGTCCTGCAGGTTTTACACGTGTCCTCAACATGTCTCCAAGTTCTCCAGAGGCCTGGCAATGAACTAGTCATGTGATTCATGTGTGCTGACCCAGGGTGAGATCTAAGACCTGCAGGCCTGGAGTTCCCCCCCTGCTGTAAAGTGTTTCTTTAATTTTTTGGAGCAGTCACATGACCGAGGAAAGCCGACATGAGATCATGCGGTGGATGCAGCGCAGCTGAAATGAGCTGCAGAGGAAACACGAGCCAGAGTTTTATCCAGTGTCCATTTATTTATGTATCTGTCATTCACTACTTTAACTCTAAACATTTTTTTAAGAAATTCAAGTATTTGTTGGGAACACAAGTCAAAAAAACAAAAACTTTGCTAAAACAAAAACATCTTTTTAAAACATCATATTTAGAATAATCAACACATCAAGTTTCTTTTCATAGAAGAAAAACGAGTCTAATCTCTACAGCAGAGCAGCCGCCTCGCTCCGCTTCACCCGACGGCTGATCTGAGAACAGTGCAGGGAGGGAAAGACCAAACACGGGTCGCCTAAGCTGGAAGGACCTCTACGACCACGACGACAGAAACGAGGAAAGAGACGAGTCCGGAGGGAACACGGCCGAGTGACCGCGCGTCTCTCTGAAGTCAGAGTTGCACTTTTAGTCGCTGCGAACATCTGCTGAACATCTGCAGGCTGGAGAAACGACCCATTCATGAAGGAGACCATCATCGACCTTTAACAGAAACTCACACAAATAGGATTTGTGACCCAATCTGCAGCAGGAAACGTGCTGTATGGTATTTACATCACATGATGGCCGCTTTGTTTACCTGCAAGCAACCCGAGGCTGCTCGGACCTGATTGGTCAATACAAACTAAAGTGTGAGTCTCTGGACGAGTGACAGGTTTTCCTGACGAGCCTCACGATCACACCGCCAAAAATAAACTTCGTTTTTTTAAGAACACAAAATTGTTTCCTTGAGTTTTCTTTAAGTTCCCTAAACGGCCGTTTTCCACAGTCGTTATTGAGTTTACTGTAACAACCTGCAGACGTCTGCGGCGCTCAACGCTAACAAAGAAACGAACCAATCACACGACCTCCTGACGACGCTCCGGTGCCACTAATCTGTCCGTGCTCGTAATTTATAAGGAGGCCAAAAAAGAAGCTTCATGATGAACAATGTCGTCACACAGCCGAGCCTGTGCTGAGGAAAAGTTGGGCGTGAGGCGGAAGGAAACGCCTTTCAGGTTAAGGTCAAAGGTCTTCACACAGAATTCCTCTGCAGGACAAACCAACCAGCAGCAGCGTTCCGGTCATGTGACTGAAGTCAGACAGAGCTGCACACGTGCAGGTGGGTTGTTGTTGTTGTTGTTGTTGTTGTTGTTACGTAAACGTTCTCGTCTCCGGACTCGCATAAAAACAAAGAAAACCCCCAAAAAATCTAATTCGATCACAACAAACAAAAACAAAATAAAAGCCTGCTAATAAAATCACTTCCTAAAGATGAATTAAATAAAACGACCACAAAAGGTTTTCGTCATCTTCGACAAACTCAACCATTGCACAGCATTCAGACCCAAACGCTCTCCGCGGGGTAATAAATATACACATGCAGATATACAAGTCGCCCTCCGCGTTTCCACGGCGACGCAAGCTGAGGTTTCAGGGGTTCCAAGAAAGTTTAAAGAAACCAGGAGGGCGCAGGAGCGGCGAGGACGCCCGGCCCGGCGAGGACGCCCGGCGAGGACGCCCGGCGAGCCCAGGAAGCGAGGCACCGCGAGCTGTGGGTTCCCGCCGAGTCTTCACATCGCAAAGTTCGTGAAACGACCAAAAACAAACAAACTTGGGCTGCTTCGTCGACCCTCAGAGATCCTAAAAAGCTTCTTTGCAGTCACACTGCACTAAATAGGTGGGGGAGGGGCTGCCAATCTCCAATCAGAACCAGGCTGATGGATGACACGCCTGCTCAGCCACAGGTCAACCTGCTGCTTCCTGATGCGATTTTTCCTTTTTCTTTACAACAAAATGAGAAACTGAAATTATTCAACTACTGAGAACATCAGGATGATTAATCTGCTGATTTCACACACACACAGTAAAATCTGCTTCAGTGTTAAACAGGCGCCTCTCGCGTGTGAAACAGCGGCTAAAGCGGCGTCTGCTTATTTTCAAGGTGAAACCTTCAGGTTAGCGCGTTACCAAAACCACCAGCGGGCCCCTCACAGACTGAAGGCCTGCAGGCTTGCGACCAATCACACTTCAGGAGAGCCGTGAGCATCAGGCACCGCTGATCGTCGACGCTTCAACGTTTCTAATGGTTTTGAAGCTACAAACATACGACTCCGCTTCCTGTCTGCGGCCGACACAGGATGGAGCGGTACAAGATAAATCGGGAGCTTTTACTCTGAAAATCCTCGTGAATATTTTCGGTCTTGTTCCCACCGCAGGACCAAGAACCTTTTGTGGAACTCGGGTCATTTATCTGCGTTTCCTCCACAGGAGTCCAAACAAAGCCCAGAAACTCCCTTCAGCCACTTCCTGAAGATCCCAGCTCCGAATCCTCCATCTGATGTTTTTGTAATTCTCATTTTGGCCACAAGGAGACGACGAGCACACTGCATTTAAAAGATGGATGTTGCTGCTGCAGACGCCGTGTGGTTAGTGAAGTCCCGTTTTTCACTCGTGCTTTTAGGCGGGAACGATCTGACTGAAAACGGCACATCCCGCTGAGCCTCAGATCACCGTGACGACCATAAACTACGAATCTCCTTCATGTTTTATTCAGACGAGAAGCTGAGACCACAAACAGGAAAATGTTCGCAGAGCGACGCGCTTCTCTACAACTAACCCTTCCTGCAGCTAGGAGTCGCCCCCTGCTGGCCATTAGGAAGAATGCAGGGTTAAGGCACTTCTGCAGCGCGTTTTACACCATGCACAAGTGCCATTTAGCGCAGCACTTCCTGCGGCTGAAAACAAGTGTTAGAAAGAAAAAACTAAAGAGGGAAGCTGGAAAGACTCATTTTCATCCTGACAAACACTTCAGATCACACTCAGGAAAAACAAATCTGAGCTTCCAGAGTTTAGTAAAGGAACTGAGTTCTCTCAGATTTAGACGTGGGAACCCGATTACAGGGCTGAAGGACGGTTCCTGGGTTCTTGGGACCTTTAGGCTCCCGGGTAGTGGAGGAAACGCACCGCTGCCGTCCCGTTAGCACACCGGGGTAACACCGCCGCCTCCTTTTGTGGTTTCACGCAGTTCATCTATGAGGACACCTGAGCCTCCGCCTGACACGGGAAAACACAAAAAAAAAAAAAAAAAAAAAACACAAAAAAACCCAGCAGCATTTCACCCACAGCGTCCCGTCCACACCGACTCAGAGCGAGCACGAGGTAAAAGTCACTGAATCTGGAGGAATGATGGGAAAAGTGGTTTCATTTCCCCTCCAGTTTATTCTTTTTATAGAGGCTTTTATTTTTCCTTGGATTGAGGTAACCTGCCACGGTGGAGACACACCCCTGTCAAACACTCAATAAATTAAAAGAAAACGTCACCGCCGTCACTTCCTCTTCCTGTTAGCGAGGGCGGAGGAGGCGAGCGGGGAAATGTCAGAACACACGCTGAGACGGGAGGGAAAAGTCCGCATTAGGGGAGAAGCTGCCACATATCTGCAGATATCTCTTTCTGATCAGAACACCGCATCAGACGACTAAAAGCAGTCACAATTTCCTGTCGTCCTTTTCAAAATAAGAGTCTGCCACCACACAGCCTGGAGAAATGAAACTGAGGACGATGAATTCCTGATTAAACTCCTGCTGGACGAGGGAGAAGGGTGGTCAAACACAAGAACCGAACAGCTCGCTGGGGGGGTGGGGGGGCAAAGGTAACCGTGTGTGCAGAAACACCTGTTGGTTAAAACCTGCTACATCTGTGAAATTGCATTATCATCACCACGCAGACGCCATGAAGACGCCGCGAGGTGAAAACACAGTGAGTGATGTGGTATTTATAAAGAAAGGAAACAAAGACCTTGGCGATGTTTGGCGGGCGATGATGTCATACCGACCAACCCATTACATCGTAGGCAGCCCCGCCCCCCACCGTGTTTATCGCCTTTTCGAATGAATCCGTATTGCACAGGGCTGGAATGACTTCAAACATCAACTAAGCATCGAATCTACCAAACAGTTAAAATCTTTAAAGTCTCTACGAACACATGAAAATCCAAATCCAGTCCACTTCCTGTGTCTCACGTCAGCAGCTTTTTTTTCCTTTTTTTTTTTTCTTAAATTTGTTTTTTTTTGTTTTGTTTTTTTTGAAGTTCAGCACCGAAAAACGCAGAGCGTCAGAAGTTTGGGTCGAATCACGGGGGAGGAAATATTTGAGGTTTTTCACGAGGTCCTGGTGTGGGCGGGTGTGACAGTCTCCTCCAGGTGAAGGGGAAAAAACAAAAAGGAAAAAGAAGAAAAGATGACCCAAACTCTTCAGTGCTTTCAGATGCCACAGCCAATGAAGTCCCCTCTCAAACTGCCGTCGTTCCTCGAGATGCAGAGGAGCGCCGTTCATCTCTCCTCCTTCCTGGACACCTTAGAGGAGTGCCACGCAGTGGACCTGTGGAAACAAAGACTGTGAGTGTTCACCAGGTCAGGGCGACGTCATAGTCCTCCTTAAAGAGACAGACGCTCATTTTCCTGTTAGAGACAATACTGAGGTCACCTTATTCAATGTAATGTATACAGCACCAAACCACAACAGCAGCCTCCTCAAGGCGGTTTATATTGTAACCCCAACAATCAGACGGCCCCTACGAGCAAACACTTGGCAACAGTGGGAACAACAACAAAAAACCTCCCTTTTAACAGGAAGAGAGCTCCAGTAGAATCAGGCTCAGATGTGGAGGAGAGATTAATAATTAGATGCAGAGGTGTATAAACAGGGATTAAGGAAGAAGTCTAAGGAGCTTGGAAAGAAAAGCGTCTGGACTTCTTTAAGTTGCTTGAAGACGTTTCACCTCTCATCCAAGAAGCTTCTTCAGTTCTAAGGTCAAATGGTGGAGGGTGGCAGGTTAAAGCCCTGTGGGAGTGCCCCCCCCCCCAGAGGGACAATGGGATCTGGGACTCTCCACCATTTGACCCTAGAACTAAAAAAGTGTTTAAGACTTAAAAGTTGAATGAAGAAAACGCCTGTATGAGCTGCACTCGGTGACAGTAGGAATAAAGAACTCCTAAACAGGAAGAGACCACAAACAGAGCCGGATCAGGCTTATCTTGTAGTTTTGCACCGAGTCTATGTTATCAGTTTCAGCACAAACGCATTGATTTTAACGTCGCCTTGTTTTCCTCAACCCACCCTGAAGTCCTGCCCTCCTCATCCTCCTCACCTGATGAAGGTCTTGAAGGCAGCACTCTGAGGATTGATGCACAGCGGCACCCGTTTGCCCTGCTGGTGCTCCGTGATGAAGCGATGGATCAACTCTGAGGACAGAAACGGGATCATCAGCCGCAAACATCACAGCTTACAGCTGCTCTTCGTTTTCATGCTACGGTTCCAGTTATGGAGGACAAACTGCAAAAATCGTTATATATTAAAAAAACAAAACAAAAAACCCCACAGTATACCACACACACCACAAAGAATAATAAAATATCTAAATTAAATACGGTATTATAGAAAAACAAATAATTTCAAGAGTTTCAAATCATCTCGATGATGATTTCACCAGGTTTAGACCTCCACACTCCACTTTCACAGTGAAGGCTACTGCTCTCTCTCAGAGTTAGTGTTTGTTTGTAGGGCTTTTATTATGAAAGGTAAAGAGGATGTTTGTCAAAGACTTGTTTGACTGTGCGACATCAATCACCTGCTGCTGGGAAAATTAAAGTAAAAACCTGTAACAAACATTACGTGGCTACGGCTCGGCCATATTATACCGTTCACGGTAATACCGCTACAGTGTTAGGCAATGATAAGAAAATGAAATCTGGCGATAGAATATGGGTAAAACGCGCATGCGCAGTGCCTTTGTTTTCATACGCACATGGCCGATTGTTGAGTGAAACAGATGAACCAGAACTGGTTTGGTGTTTGTCCGTCAGACACACAAATTGTTTTGTAGAACATGCAAGCAGCCGTCATTATTGCTGTATTTGTCAGACTACGGTGCTCGTAAATCTGGGAGTAATCTGGGTCCTAAACTCTGTCCTTTAAAGTCCCGAAGTCAAACGAACATCGCTGAGAGTGTAAAACAGTCTAAATTCTTTCATCTCTAATGAAATGATCAGCATTGCTGCTTTACCAGGTGTAATTATGAAGTTCAACATCCAGGCATCCATGAAAACAGAATTCATTACATTTAACGGAGTTAGACGTTAGCAGGAAGTTAGCTCGCTAGTTACTTAAACATGATATAGCATGTTCTGACAGAGATTTATGAAGCATTCAAACGTACAGCTCTGCTGTCACTTCCAACATGAATGAAGACAGAAAACTAAACAGCAGTGACGTTTGTAGGGTTACTGAAGTTGGGCTAGCTGCTATATAATGATGTGCTACGTGATCGCTAGCTACACAGCTATGTTAGCATAACATAAACAGTGAAACTTTCTTCCACTCGATAAAAGTTAACGTGAAGGTTCCTGGTGGTTAGAGACAAATACAATCGCATGGCAGGATGCTGTAAACGGACCAAACTTCAGTCAGGAGACTGAGATAATCCATCCACAATACGAGGTTAGTCATTAATATACTGCAACAACATGGGAACAGAGCCGCTGTGATAGAATACAGCATTAATGAATCGATGGTACAGAAGTGGAGGAAGCAAGAAGAATGAGTTTAATAAAGTTTGATTTATCTGACTGCTCTGTTTTGTCTTATATTCCCGTGCACCTTGTGGTCGGAAAAATCCGTATTTGACTTTTTTATTTGGCACACTGCAGTTTAATGCTGCAAAGCTCCTCTTTTTAACTTCAGTGGATATTATACATGGTTAACTCAGGATATGTCAGCACGTTTCTACTGGAGATGCCTTTTGGTTAAACTTTCATCAAGGAATTTGTATTTGCACTGTTAAATGTTGTTAGCCAATTATATCGTCAGTTATATCGTTTTCACAAATTTTCAAATATATATCGTGATAAATATTTTTGCCCATATCGCCCTGCTCTATACGTGACCCAGAGCGAGTCGCGCGTTCATGCTCAGACTGCCGCCAAAGGAAAGCATCACGGTGCCGCCGGCGTACCTTTTCCCTGCCACACTGACAGCAGGCTGTTCTCGTAGCTGTGGCTGAACGGACGCTCAGCGACCGGCTCAAAGTCCCGGGTGTAAACTCGCCCGCTGGGGACGGAGTAGCAGCACTGACACATGCAGGTGTGGTAACGCAGACGCCCTTCATCCAGGTAAGGGTGGGAGAGGGCGTCGCTGCCCGAAATCCTCTTCGCCTGAAGAGAAGAGCAGAGGAACAGTGAATAATTCTCCAGCTGACGGATTCAGGTGAGACCTTCATCTGAAGTCACATGACCAAGCAGCAGCAAACCTCACTGAGCAGAAACTTTTCTCTGATTGGTCCTTCACAGGTTCATTCTGAGTGCTGATTGGCTGCAGAGGCTCACCTGCATGCATATAAAGCCAGAGAGGGCGGAGCATGGGGCTCCCATGCTTTTAGTATTTAGTTTGCGAAGTCTGAATGCGACAGCGCTGTGTCGCCGCTTCCTGCTCGTCTTCCTCTTCTCTCTGCCTCATCGCGCCGGCACCTCGTGTCAGGTTTGCGTTTTCTCTCATTTGTGATGTTTAAAGTTTCTTGAAGTGCCGTTTCATTTTTAGGATGGTTTGAGCCACTGATTTAAGGACAGCAACACATTTAAAAACATAACTGCATAACTACAATAACAACATTGACCCCTTACTGGTCCATGTAACACACCCACATACACATTAGTTAGGAAGAAGTCTGCTGGGTGTTAAAAGCATGCGAGTGCATTTAGTCTCACAGTTACTTAAAGAGTTTAATCAGCAGAGTTTGAATTGTCAAAAACAAACAATTTTAATTTGACGCTTTGTCAACAGAGGGCGCTGATGAGTGTAGAGGAGTACAACATGACAGGACCAAGTACTGAGCCCTGTGCAACACCCTCAAGGAAACTACCAGTCACACACATTCAGCCGAGTGTGTCACGTGAACATCTGTCCTGCTGGACTAAAACCAGCGCTCAGCTAACAAGTGACACCTGAGTTTGGCAGTGGATCAACAGCTGTGCTCGATCGTGTCACCACTTTCACGGAAAGGCCGTGCACGTGCTGCTTTTCATACAGCACAAATATCCACAGATACAAGGCGCAAACCGAGTTAAGGTCTCGGTGTGAGCAGAAGATTTAAAGTGTCAGACGAGCTGCATTAAATCCACTCTGAGACGAAACGCTAACAAAACAAAAATCAGTCCAGTTCCTCGAATGAAAGATGAAAATCTGCACTTCAAGCATCTGTTTGGTTTTTAAATCCACGGTGTTGAGAGAGACAACAGCTGTGACAAAAGCACAGCTGTGGAAACATCTGGGCTGCACCGCCCAGAGTTCCACCTTCTGGCTGCAGTAGTGAGTTACATCACAATGGATACTTATCAGTGGGACAGAAACCTTCTTTTCCTAATTTAACGACAGTTCAAACAGTTTTCTGTGCTGACGTCACTGAGTCGCCTCAGCTGTTGCAGCTCAGCGATAACTGTCCAGGGTTTTTCCTGCATCCAGGAAACAGCTTTTCTTCTTTTTAAAAAAATCGGTTTCATTTCCTCAGCAGTAAATATGATATCTGGTAACAGCAACAGTACGTGGCTCTCCTGAACCCCAAACTGTGATGAGGAAAAGCCCTGAAGACCCATCAATCAGCTGGTGTTACTTCCAAGTCCACAAGACCCGCTCGCCAAATCACTCGCCAACGACTAAAAACCCAGAGATTTACCGCCGTCATGCTCACTCTCTTCCGAGCTTCCTGCCAGGGTCTGCCGGTCGCCGAGCAGACCTCGCCGTTACAGGCGATGCGACTTAAAGCTGTTCGTTGGAGTAAAACAGCTGCAGCGTTAATTCAGACCGAGGTGTCCACGTTTGGGTCACAACAGCAAACATTAAACAGAACGAGCTGAAGGTCAGAAGACGACAGAGCGCCGGAGGAGCCGGACATCAGCTCAGCATCAACTCACCGGATCAAAGACCAGCATCCGGCAGAGGAGGTGCACGGCCTCGTGGGTCGCTCCGTCAGACAGCATGTAGAGCACCGACAGCGACGGCTGAGGACCAGAAACAGCACGAACAACAAGTCAGCACCGGAGACGATCAACACAAAGAATGAATGCAGCAGAGTCACAGTCAACGTTTTTAAAACTTTAAGACTTCCTGGTTCAAGTGTTTGTGATCGTCTGCGGTACAAAAGTTTCAGACTTTTCAAAAACATGAATTGTGATTGTTTGTGCGAATGTGAGTCTGCAGCGCAGCAGAACTTCAGGTCAGATCTGATCTTCCATCATCACTCTGTCCCACATTTCCCAGTAAACCCACCTCATTACCTGGCAGACATTTTGGATGTGTACCGTGCCTGTAAAGCGTTACGCAACCACCACACGTTAGCGGGAGCTGCGGGGTGACCGAGTGGGCGGCTACTGTGAACACACGTGGGTAATAAAAGAAAGCAACGCGGCCTTCTTCCAGAGCAGAGAGCGGCGTGCTGCTCAGCTCACGAGCACACCACGCAGTCACGTACCGGTTTGTGCGGCCCCCTCAGGATGTGGGCCCGGGCGCCCTCGCAGGCCGCTGCCAGGGCCGACAGAGGCGGCGTTCCCAGCAGGTCGGTGATCAGGTCCAGCTGCGACACAGAGACAGACCGCTTCACATCACAGAAAACCAGACAAAGGTTTGGATTTGTGGATCCTCAGAGCTGGAACAGCCGTGCCGCCATCTTTAATCCCACTTTCCGCGGCACGACTCAAACACGGATTCTACCTGAGCCGAGTCCACAGGTGAAACATTTTAACATGTTCATATAAACTGAAATCAAAGCTGAGAGGTGGATGTACATCAAAAGTTCAAAGGTCAAAGTTACGCATACATACCTGAACATCATCTTAGCCACACCTCTGAACTAACAGGAGGAGGAGCTAACCCTGTCACCTGACTGCACTCTGACTGAACCTGTTATCAGCAGCTCTGCAGGTTTTTTGTTTTTAAATGAATGTGTTGCCGGTTGCCGTGGCGCCCGGCGTCTCACCTGCTGAATGGGACTCTGAGCCTGGAAGAGGATGCGTCGGCCCAGCAGCTCGGCGAAGATGCAGCCCACCGACCACACGTCGATGGCCGAGCTGTAGTGCCGGCAGCCCATCAGCACCTCCGGCGCCCTGTAGTACTGAGTCACCACCTCCTGCGTCATGTGACGTGACGGGTCGGGCTCCTCCACGCGCGCCAGGCCGAAGTCACAAATCTGAGCAACATGGAAAAACGTCAACGGCTCTATCCGAGTCACTCGAGCAAGCAGCTGATTGGTTTCCTCGTGTTTTGGAAAGGCGGCAACTTTTGTCCCTCCCACAGCGCGGCGTCAGGCCCAAACGCAGCAAAGACGTTTCAACACCACGAAAATCTGAGTAACTTCCCAACGAGTGGTTTCCTCAGACTCATCGGCTCCTCCTGCGTCTGCTTGGTGCAACTACAAACGCCGCTGTGAGAGCATCGCCGTCTCTGAGCTGTGGCGTCTCATTGCGCCTAACAAACATCACCTGGTTACAGGTCGGAAAAGTATCTGTTGTATGCGTTAATTATTGCCACAACGATCGTGTTTTAAATAAAGCGCGCCTCGTTTTTGCCCTTAAAAAGCTCAAACAGACGCCCTCGTCCAGTCGCTAAACCCCGCCCCTTTTCCACTCCAGTTTCAGCTTTAACTGGTGATTTCATGAACAGGAGCCGTGCGTCTCTCTGCACCACGCCTGCCACAGACTGGGGATCTGTGACCCCCGCTTAAACAGCTGTGATAGGCTCCACCCCCTGGATCATCAGAAAACCGTTCCAACGTTTTAGCCGCCAGCACTGACCGCGGTGGTTTTGCAGGTGTCGATTTTGTATCTCGACCGTAACGCAGAGCAGCACAAGTTACCATGGCAATGTACTTGGTAACAAGCGAACCGCCTTCATAACCCCGGTAACCAGGCCTCGCGGCCTCTGATACAGGCGAGTGCGGCGTTACCTTGAGCAGGCAGTTGCTGTTGACCAGCAGGTTTCCGGGTTTGATGTCTCTGTGCAGGATCCCAGCGGAGTGCAGGTACTTCAAACCTGGACAGGAAACAGAGAGGAGGTCAGAGTTTTAAGCCTTCACCTGCTGAACCTCGATTCTGCACCGCTTATAAACGTCTGTATCGATGTGCGCCGAGGTCGTCACCTTCATGGAGGAAAGAGTTAAAGTCGTCCTCCTGGTGAGCGACGACAACGTTTAAATCAGCGGTCCCCGCCGTCCGGTTTATGCCCAACAACATTTTCACAGGCCGGCCTTTAAGGTGTCGCAGATAAATACAACAAAATCAAACCGGCAACAAAAGAAGATTTATTCATAACGCAGGAAAGACCCGGAGAAACCGAGTGAACGATAAAAACGAGCCTCAACTCTCGCGGCCCGGGACTGGTCCGTGGCCCGGGGACCGCTGGTCTAAACCACCAGCATCACTGTGACGACTTCTTTCACTCTCCTTCCATCTCGAGACATCACACGCCACCGACCCGCCCGGCCAGGTGACGAGAACAACTAGAACTACAGCAGGAAACTCACTTCCTCCAGTGAAGTTTTAGATTTCATTACTAATCTGAGATTTAAAGGGAAAGATGGAGCCTGCAGTAGGACACGCTGCTCGCTGCAGCTTATGAGACCGTCACAGGAAAGTAAACACAGCGAGGCAGCGAGACTGAACGACTGTTTAAATATAGGCCGAGACATTCGGAGGCGGATGATGATCGGCAGCTTTGCCTCTTCAGGAGAAAGATGGACGTGTGCGTTTGAAGCCGGCGGTGTATTTAAATCTCGTACTGAACGCGATCATGTCGCTCGGCCCGTGCGGCGGCGGGACGCGAAAGAGCCGGCTCACCTCGGAGGATCTGGTAGAGGAAGACCTTGATGTGGTCCGTGGTGAGCGGCTGAGGAGACACGATCACTTTGTGGAGGTCGCTCTGCATCAGCTCTGTTATCACGTAGCTGCGGGGCGGTGAGCAGTCAAGGAAAAAAATAATAAAATGCACACGCTCACACACGGACCGACCTCCGCCTACACGAGCACGACGCATCGCCCAGCACCGGCCTCCGAGGCGGGGGAGCGCCGGGGCCGCTCAGCGAAAAGTGCCGATGTAACATTTTTTAGAAATGATGCACATTAAATATTCATCAGCAGCCTCGTGCTTCACATCTGCGAGGAGCTGGATTTAGACCGGACACCGGCGGCTAAATTAAGCGAGTTAAAGGAGGACGTGAGGGAGAACTAATGAGGAGAAACTGGGACAGAAGGACTGAAGGATACATCTCCTCGAAGCAGTCGATCTGCGGAGGCTGCAGAATGTCCAGAGCCGACAGAACCTGCACGGAGAGAGAAAAACTGCATCAGCTCAGCGTCTACATCCAAATAAGAGCCTCTTCAAAATAAAAGCGCCCGCAGGTCGTTACATTGTCGTGTTTGAAGAAGCACAGCATCCGCAGCTCTCTGAAGACCCTCTTGCAGGAGACCAGGTTCTGGAAGACGTTGGGCATCTTCTTCAAAGCCACCTTCCGGCCGTCCCGAGGATCGGTCACCGACCTGTGAGGAAACGAGGCGCACGCTTCCTGTCACAGCTAGAAGACAGTCTGACGACACGGTTTAGGGTCGTTCGGTCTGCAGACACACAACAGCTAACTGCTGCTCAAAGTGAATAAAGTTACAGTGAGTCACAGGTTCAGCGCAGCGACTCTAGTGCTCGACACAAAGCAGGCCTCAGGCCATGTTTTAATAATGGCGGGTTAATCCTTTAAGTTTGGGCTGAAAACGCTGCATCTAAGAGACGAGACGGTGCTGCTGGAGGACAGGTGCAGTTACCCAAGTGTGGGGCTCACGTCACACACCTACATCAGCCTCACTGTGAAGCAGAGGCCACGTTCATATGGATGCAACTGCAAATGAGCCGTGTATTCCTCATATGTTGATGCCAAACCACATACGTGCACGCCCACGGTACCAGAAGATCAGGGCCAAACATTTTTACTATGACTGTTTAACCAACACGACTCATGAACGTACACAGGAAGCAGAATTAAAGCTTCACAGTAAATGTGCTGGCCCCTCTTTGGGCTGCAGCGTCTCTGGTGGACGGCGCTAATCTAAAGACGAGGGAAGCTGCTCGTCTGCACACGGCTTCACCTGGAAAACAGACATTTATAAAAAACACTCAGTGAGGGGGAGCTCTGATTGGTCAGTTACATTAAAATGAATCCCTGTATGAGGTCTTTAAACCTCCGATGTGATTATTAAAGTAAACTGAACAGAGTGTGGAAGACAAGACGAAGAGCAGCATCAGCTCCTTTGACCTTTGAATAAATCTTGTTTCACTGAGCCTGAATTAGCAGCCTGTCACAGACCCCCCCTCCCCCCCTCCAAGCAGCAGTGAAGATGATGCTGTTGTAGTTTGGGTGGAGCCTCAGGCGGCCGTGGTTTGGTTTACAGTAATGATGTGCAGTTCTCACAGACAGACAGTTTTACTCTCCAAACTCCAGCTCCTATACCAGCTGGGAAGCAACCGTGACGTTTACCTGTCGTGAATCCAGCCCGGCTTACATAACAGCAAACACACATTTTCTAACATGTTCTACACGACCTGTTGACTTATCGGCCCACTGACAACCAATCACACGGGTTCAGGCTTTATCCAAAACACACAACCCTGAGGACAGCTTGGCCAGGTTACAGCTGGGGGGCAAGGCCTCAGGCTGCAGCTGTGCAGAGCATCAAAGGTCTAAAACCACTCAAACCAGCTTAACCAGAAATGATCAGAGGCTGGTGATGAACCCAGATGGCGATGAGGTGATGCCATCTTGTGTGGTGACAGTTTGACCGCATGTAAACAAAGATGGAGCTGAGTTTCAAGTCTGCACAAACAAGATGGAAGTCGGAGCAGAGGGAGCTTTCTGACAGCAGGGATGTGAAGCATGATTACGATCACAGCGTTTTCTTACCAAACAACTCCAAATGCGCCATAACCGATGGGTCGGTCTGGCTCCATCTCTGCGGGGCTCGGCACCTCGCTGGCTGGGTTGCTGTAGGGCTGAGGCACCGCCGCGCCGCCGCCGGTGCTTCCTCCGAGGGCTGTGGGGTGACGAGGGGTCCCTGCCGGGGCGGTGGGTCCGGTGAGGCACGGTGTGGCGCTGAGGCCCGTGGAGGGGGCTCCGCAGGAGGAGCTCACGCAGAAATACTTGTGGCCCAGCTCAGAGCCCGGAAATAGGTCTCCACACACGGTCTGCCGGCCTGCGCCGTGAAATGCCATCCTCCTCCCGGAGCACCACCCGGACACGGTCGCGTTATCTGCCGCTGCCTGCTGCTGCTAGGCTCGGAGGACCCGCAGCTCCCCGCTAAGCATGCCCAGCCTGTGAAGGAGGCAGACACACGTCAACGCGCTGTGGCTTGAAACACATAAACACGTTCACAGGCCGAAGTGTGCTAGTTAAATCCGGGCTAAATCCAGGCCCGCGGCGAAACGGACCTCCGACACAGCCGAGCCGAGCCACCTTTGTTTGTATCAGGCTGCGCTCACCTGGTTAGTGGAGCAGCTAGCATCCCCGGCTAACTAGTCAGCGTCCAAAAACAGAAATATAAAATAATCCACCCGCTGCTCCATCACCCAGCTCGGCTGCACAGAGACCACAGCACCCACTCAAGCACACGTATCGATATTCACTCTTATTTTTCTTCTAAAACCAATAAAACAAAAACACGTCCAGGCGTCCGCAGCTAACCAGCTGTTCTGGCTAACCAGTTAACCCCCCCCCGATGACCCACATAACCATCACCGGCCGGACGAGCTGACCTAGATCGACTAAGAAAGCGAGCTTTCCCCCGCGAGATCCAAAAATGAGCCTACAAACCTGACTCGGTTAAGCAGCCGATAGCATGACACGGAAACGGGCTTAAAGAAGGCGAGAAAAGCCGAGTTAAATCCTCGAGCTAGCCGGGATGGTTAGCCAGCGGAGCCGCTAGCTGCAGCTAGCTGCGGGCTGCTCACTAGCTGGCCGCGGCGCCGTCACAGGCGGAGAAGAAGCGTCCATATAGGCGGTTTCTCCTCTTTTCCGGGTGGAGGTTCATCCAGCGGCAGGTTCCGAGCGGGGCTTCGACCCAGCAGGGCTTCGGCTCCGGACTACAACGACAGCTTAGCCCGGCTAGCCTGTAGGAGGAGCAGGTGAAGCCGGATGGGGAGGGTGGATGATTTTCTGTTTTTTCCCACTCTGCTGTAAGCACTGGGTGACAAATTAAAGGAAAAGAAAACCCAGAATAAACGAGGATAAATGCAGGTGCTTCCTGACACAGGTGCGCCACATGGTAACAGCCAATCAGCATGCAGCCCTGTTCTGCACAGGTGTGAACACAGCAGGCAGGTTCAGCGGCGTTTAAAATGGATAAACAGGGCTGATTGTTGGCGTCCATTATTGGTGCAAATTCTGGTATCGGTAGGACCCCACGTAAACACACGGCCGCTATCCCCGATAACAATGCCGATACTTTCATCCAGCTAATGTAGGGGAGAGGTGAATCATCATCATGTTTGCAAATTCTGAACACATTTTAATGAGCACTACATCACTGTTGTTTTTACTTTCCATAATAATTAGATAACACAACAGAAGATATTTCAGAATATTTCATTTTAAAACTTTGTTGGAGTCCTACGATGTAAATGTGCGTCTCTAAAGAACTCAGTCACCATCTGCTGTCTGTAAAATAAAATAGACATCAATACAAATTCTATATTTATATGTATATTTTATAAAATGATCTTTTTCCCATTTAGTGGAGTAGTAGTATTTTTAATGTATTTTTCCATGACAAAAAATTTAACTACGCACTGAAACAATGTATCGATCTGACCGTTCATACACAGCCAGTATTTGGATTATTATATAACACTCTTGATAATCGGTCATCATTGGGTTATATGGAGGACTCAAACTGCCACAGTTTAACATAAATAACTCAAATACGTCAAAGTATATTTAAATTAATTGAAGTAGTATTTTATAAAATGTGGCAAAAATGTCTTTTAACCTGAATTAACAAATACAAAGTATAGAAATTTACAGGCAAAATAAACCCCATAAAATAAAATACTTATCATCTGATTTATACTTTTTAAATATTGATTTAATTTAAATTTAACTCTGATTCATTCTTTTTTATATGGACTTTGTTTTGAAGCCTTTCCTTACACAGAGCCCAGTATTACAGGAACTACTCTGACTGTTTTAATATGGAGGACTAACAAATACTTATATATTAAAAAAAAAGAAAGTACTTTCTATTAAAGGCAAACACGGGGGATGCGGCAGACAAAGGGATTCATATATAAGGAAGAAAAGTCCTGAGCATAAGTTAGGGCTATCTCACCTCAGTCTGAGGCTCAGACTGAATAGAAACATTACGAGCTGCTAAATCGGAGCTAACGGGCCGTTAGCTTTTCTGAGCCGGTTCACCGACACCTTTAACTTGTTTCAGTGCTTCAGATGAAACATCCACATTCAGCACCCACTCAGACACTGTGAAGATGACCTGAACTCGAGTCCACACGTGCGTTTTACTGCCTTTTAATACAGTAACAGTAACGAGGCGCTATGCACTATGCATCAAGTACAATCAATATGCACAGCCACAGAAAATGTGTCACCAAGGTAGCTACAAATTACATGGCAAGTTCAAGAGTTACAAATCAGCATCCAGAGTAAGAACGAAGATCATACGAAGCAGAGAAGTTATGCACATTCAGTGTTCAGGGGGAATATCCACAAACAACTATCGGTCTGCCGTTATCTGCTTTATAAAAGTGTGTATGTACAGCGTGGGCCGTCAGAAACACCCGCTCCCCGCTCAAAGGCAAACCGGACACCGCTCGGCAATAAATTAGAAGAGAAAATGAGATAAATGGTGTCACTGAGGTCTCTGGGCCAGTTTCCTGGTGTTAAACACGGATATCATGGATCAGAAATGGTGTAAAAATGGCGACGGCGGCTTTACAAAAATCAAGAGCGGCTGAAAATGAAAACAATGAAGTGATGATAACAGCTAAGCGCCAAGCCAGGAGAATAAAAACACACATTAGTTAATAACTGATGGGTCCTCTGTGCAGGACTCCAGAGTCGGTAGTGTGAACGCAGAGAGCGCCTCCCAGTGCTGGAGGCCGGTCAGCTGACAGAGGTGGGCGTCGCGGGAACAAACCGAGGTCGCCGTCCTCACAGAGCCACGGAGAAGTCGTGGCACTCTCCATCCAGATGTGGCAGGAAACAACCTGAGACAGAAAAATCAATGCTCACCTCATTTCATAAAAAAAGGTGCAAAGCCGCTGCAGCAGAGTCCAGGACTACAAACATGGCGCCATTAATGAGCAGAATGGATCCACACACCTGCTCCGGTGGCTCCTCCTACGTGTCCTTGCTTCCTTTTGCCTCGACTCCTGCGACTCCCCCCTCGACTCCACCCCACCTCCGCCCCTGATCCCCTTCCCTGCAGTCCCACCCCAGCTCTCCCCTGCCCCCACTCGCCCCCCCAGCGTGCTAGCTGTGGGGCTGGGGGGCGATACTGGAGCAGTCAGTGACCAGCAGTCCCACTGTGCTAGCGCTGGACACCGTGACCGCCACGCTGGTGGTGCCCACGGGCCCCGTGCTCGTCTGGTCGGGGGTGGGGTCGCCCTGGTTGGCGTGGGTGCCCATGTGACCCTGGAGCTGCGTGGCCGTCTTGCACTGTACCCCGCACAGCTGGCAGAGCAGCACGCCGCCGGCCCCGGTCCCGCCGAAAGCCCCCCGCGCCCCGCCGCTCTCCTTCCACTCCTGGCCGTGGTGCTTCTGGGCGTGGACGCGCAGGTAGGTGAGGGTGGTGAAGCCTGCGGGACAAGAGCACACAGACACGTGAAGGCGGGGTGACGGCGGACTGTCGGTGGTGCTTTCTCGTGACGCAGCCGTGTCTTACTGCGGTTGCAGAGGTGGCAGGCGTGGTGCTGTGATTGGTTGTGGACCCGCATGTGGTCTGTGATGTAAGCGGCCGACAGCAGCTTCCCGCAGATGTGACACGGCACCTTCTCCTCGTGGCGAATCAGGTGAGCACGGAGGCGATCCCGTGTGGCAAACGCTGACGTGCACGTCTGCAGAAAACAGGAAGGCGTGGATGAAACGAATGAAATTTTCAAAATAAGGCGTAGTTGCTTATCAAAACACTTAAGAGGACGAAATATTCTAAATGTAAAATTTGATGCTTTTTATTGAAATTTTGATGTTGTGGTTTTCTGAATGCAGGACTGGCGGTGCTGGTTTAGAAACAGGTAAACAGGTGAGGGTGTTACCGTGCACTTGAACGGCCTCTCTGTGGAGTGCACCTGTCGCACGTGACTGTTGAGGTGGTCCGGCCTGAAAATGCAAACAAGAATGAGATTCATGTTTTTTACTAACTGTTTAAATTGTATTAAGGTTTAAATCAATATTAGGGGCGTGGCCTCTTTGACTGACAGGCGGCTGTAGCTGCTAACTGTGTGCTAGGCTTCACCTGAACTGGACCGTGTTTGTGCCAATGGAGCTTTTTTAATGACATCATCTGACCAATCATATGGCCGCTCTCTGAGCTCCAGCTTAGGTGAGATTCTGGGATTCCGATTGGATGTTACTAATCGGCAGGTGTCTGTGTGCTGGCTACAAACAACCAACATGACGGCAACTACAAAGCTAAAATCCAGAGTAAAGAAACTGACGGATGACATCATGGTGGTTGCAGCCATCTTTTATTTACAGTGTGTGTTTGCTACAGGAAGTCTGGCTGTATAAAGTCTGGTTATGAAATGGTTGTAACTTATGAGCTGTGGTGTGTGGGGACACTGCTTCAGTTCACTTGGACGAGCTGAGTGAACAGCTTCCTGATGACTTCACAGGTTCAGGCACTAAAGTCGTGAAGTAGCATAAACTGTATATAGAAGAGGGACGAGGCAGCTGTGAGCAAATGAAGTCGAGCTGTTCACATTTTCTCTTTCGGATGTTAGGACTGAAACGGGGGGACTCAAACAACTCGTCTTTGTTTTCCTGTTCTCATCAGTTTGTGTTCAATGAGACTTGAAATCAGAGGCTAAGATCAGAAGCTCATGAGGACATAGAGTCCTAAATAACCACAAAACAGTCACATCTACATCTGTCATGGTGTTGCAACTGCTAAATGTGAGCGGTTACATAAACGAGCTCTCCGTGAGGAGTTAACGCTGCCCGAGGAGCGGATGGCGCTCGTACCGAGAAAAGGCCTTGGCGCAGTGCGGGCAGATGTACGGCTTCTCCACGCCGCCCTGGTGCGAGCGCACATGGTAGCTCATCCTGTCTTTCCTCTTGAAGCGCTGCTGGCAGATGGGGCAGGAGTACGGCTTCTCGTCCGAGTGGGACAGCCGGTGGCGGTTGAGGTGGTAGACGTCCCTGAAGGCCTTTCCACAGGCCTCGCAGGCGTGGTTCTTCCTCACCTGATTGGTGCTGGGAATGGGATTAGGATTGGGATTCTGCGGGAAGAGGCAGAGAAGTTCAGTCGTAAATACACTCTGAAGTCTTTTCCTGCTGTCAGAGGGCCTCTCTCTGCTCCCGGCATCAACACTAGCTGATTATGATGCTCGTCTGAGGTTTTCTGATGTTTTGATCCACAAAGATTTAATTCAAATTGTGTGTTTATAACCGTGAATGTCAGCGGCCATGTTTCTGGACACTTCCTGCAGCTGCCGCTGGCATCAAAAGGCCCTGAATGGTCCTTTAATCTTGGCCTTACTCTCTGGCTCTCTTCCCGGTGAACCCACCTGCTCCATGGACCCAACGACAACAACGGCTGCCTGGATGGGCTGAGGCGGCGCAGCCATGGTTACTGTTGCCGGGGCGATGGACACAGACACCGGCTGGCCCTCCTGGTTGACGTGCTGGCCGGGCTGGGGGAGGGTCTCTTGGCCGGGAGCCGCGGGAGGGGGAGGAGGCTGCTGCGGGGGCAGGGCGAGGTGGAGGAGGGAGAGCGGGACCGTCTGCTTCTCCACCCGGCCGGCCTTCGCTCCGTCCTCCTTCTCCCGGGCCGCCCGGTCCTTCATCTTGATGCCCGTGTGCACCGACTGGTGCCGCCGCAGGTTGTAGCTGTTCTTGAACTCCTTGTTGCAGGTGGCGCAGATGTGGGCGGGCCGGCTCGGCTTGGTGAGCGGTTTGACTGGCGGACATTAAAGTCACATTTTAGTCACAGTCAGTGCACTCTGAGTTTAACATTCGTCTGAAGACACGTCAGTAATTTACTGACTTCAAACTAATCCTGTAACACTGGTTTGTAAAAGAGGACAAACTGAGCTCTAACACAACAAACACAGACAAAAAACAGATAAAATCCTGAAGTGTTTATTTCTTTGTTGATTTACAATCTACGGAAAACTGAGCCGTACTCACGTATGGGGGACAAAAAGTGTCAACACAAATAACTGGCACCATTTTTAACCATTATGTGAAATATTGGGGAAACCCTGCTGCTTAGCAACAAATCAAACCAATCAACTGCTAAAAAACACAATGTTGTGCAGAGTGTATGGAGGACTTTTCTGGAGAAATTTAAATAATTTCAATGAATTCTGCAGATCTGAGTAAAATCATTCAACATTTTTGGGTTTGAATAATGTGACCAAATGTGTCACTTTTTTAATATTGTTAAATATACTGTATATTTAACAACTTTGTACTGCACGTAACATTTGCAGCTGTAATCTTCAGTCATAATAATAAGAATTATTATAATCATTTTTCTGTTACCACAATAAAAAGAAAACTGTTCCTGTTTCTGGAAGAGAAAACACATCAAACCTGATAAATATGAAAATGAAAAACATGCGAGTTTTAATGTATGTATTTATTTTGCAGCTCTAACCTCAAAAATGTTCTTTCTTGTGTTTCTGTAAACAGCTCAAACGTCTCCTGTACATCCAGTAAAAACTGTCTACACAGAAGAGCCCAGCGTGCTGCTAAAGTCACTGATACTCTGAAGTAAATCAGAGGACATAAACCACAAACATGAAGCCTGTTTTCTGCTCGTGAACTCTGACTCTGTGATAAGCGTGCAGAAAAATAAAATCTCCCACTGATAACCAAACTGCTGACGCTGCAATAAAAGCCCAGAGTTCAGAAGATAACCTTTAAAAACGTCAATATCGGCCTGTTTGAACAACTTCAAAACACGTCAGTGACGAGGTTTAAACCCTGCCCCATCCTCACCTGGCAGCGGCTCCTCGCTCAGGGCGGCCGTGTCGACGGTGGACGGCGGTGTCACGATGTGCTCGCCCGGAGGACTCTGAGCCGAGCCGGTCAGCTCCGGCAGCAGCTCCGACTGTAGCGGCGTCTCGGGCTGACTCTGAGTCGGAGGCGTCTGCCGGAGGTCAGTGAGAAACATCTGAATCAACACACAGCCATTTACACCTGGAACATCCAGGCTCAATGGAAGCTTATTTACTGTAACAGTGTACACAGGGCAGGTGAGGGCGTGGCCCTATGGAGGACCAAAAGTGTCTACAAAGTAAACCAACATCTATAAATGACTGAATGTGTCATTAAATGCATCAGGCGAGAGGGCGAGCTGAATGCAGAGGGAGAAGGTCCTGGCCCGAAACAACATGACATTTTCTGAATGATCTCCAGGCTGACAGCTCTGTGGAGGACTTCATCGGTGAGAC
Source organism: Haplochromis burtoni (assembly GCF_018398535.1). Classification (NCBI taxonomy): domain Eukaryota; kingdom Metazoa; phylum Chordata; class Actinopteri; order Cichliformes; family Cichlidae; genus Haplochromis; species Haplochromis burtoni. Next base: position 254,293 of record NW_024582761.1, read on the forward strand.
GTGCAGAGTGCAGGAGAGCGCTCGGCTCTCAGTAAACCACGGCACATCTGGAAACATCAGCTCCGTCTGGAGCAATGCAAAGCTCTGTGACCCGTCTAAGCTTTGAATGATGACGATAAGATCCCCGAGGTTCTGTGATGGGTTACAATAACCTGACTTCATGCAGGAGTCTGACAGCCCAAATTTCTTTTGCTTACAAAAAGAGCTCAGTATCGGACAGCCCTGTGCAGCGCCCTCTTCAGGTCACCCCACAGATTTCATCTTCAGCTTTCTAGCAGACGCCCGGGAGCACGATGGTGCCACCACCGTGCTTTGCCATGGCCGTGGCATTCGTTCAGTGATGCACGGTGTTGTTTCTGTTTCTGCAGCTTTCACAAATACGGCCAAAAAGTTCAACCTTGGCCTCATCAGACCACAACGACACATTTGCCCACATTTTTTAACAGTGCGCTGAAAAGTTTCTCTCCGTAAGAGAAACAGCTCAGAGCTCAGACGTGGGAACATCCGGCCTCTCAGAACGGCTTTCTTCTTGTCTTTTTGTTTTAGCACTGCCTGGCTAATTAGAAACCAGCCTTCAGAGGTTATAGGTCACAATCAAAGTGCAAAAAATATTTAGCTTGGCCTAATTTGTTTTTACTTCATACAAACCTGCCACAGCAGAGCTGCAGAACCAGTTTATGCTTCATGGGTCTTATGGAAGCATGAGAAGAAGTTGATAGTCTGTCATGTGCTTCGATACTTTGGCCAAAAGTAAAACACTTTTACTTACACTGTTGTTCAACATGAAGTTCGATTACAAACTAAAGCGGGTCGAGGCGTGTTTCTAAAGGGGGCAACGAGTATTTATTTGCCCCCTAAAGGGTTCATGCAGAGTGGCTGTAGCTCGGGAGGTAGAGCAGGAAGGTTGGTGGCTGGTCCTCCTAGTCTGCACCCCAAGTTGCTCTCCGGTGTATGGATGGGTGTGACTGTCAGTAGGCGCTTGTGTGAATGTGTATAAAGCGCTCTGAGTGCTCCAGGACAGCAGAAGAGTGATATATAAGAATCAGTGAGGACAAACACAAATCCTTCTCTCACTTTCAGGGGACTGACAGGTTAAATAAGGAGGCAGTGCCCCGGGTGAGAGGTCAGCAGGATCAAAGTGGAGACAAGGGGATCCACACCAACAACACCCCCCGACCCCTCCGTGACCTCCCCACCTGCAGCAAAGCCCAACGGCCCCCACCCGCCCTCAAAAAGCCCAAACCACGCAGCAGCCACGGGAATTTAGCACTCACCTGAAAGAGGAAATTACTCCAGGAGGTGTCCATCCTGAAGGAGACCCAGCTGGGGACCGAAGAGGAGGAGGAGGAGGTGGAGGAGAAGGAGGAGGGGGAGGTAGAAAAGCTCCGGGAGCTGCTGTGAAAACAAAACGCGAGGCCTGTATGGCAGCTCCCCTCCACCGACAGGGGAAATGAGTCCCAAAGCCCTGACACTTCTTAGAGAAGAAGCCTCCGAGAGGCAGGAGTTAATATGGCAGCTAAACAGTCACTGAGCAGATGCTTCTGTAAATGCGACAGAATGGTTGGTCTCATGCGTACTTGCTTTAATGGTGCGGTTTAATTTAATTTGCTTATGTCGACTGGAATAAAAATCTGCATGCAAAGTATTTTAATGGCGAAGCCGAGCAGTCGAGACGTGCTAATCATAGCAGCGGCTGTTCGGGACTCGTTTATAGCTCCGACAAGGCCGCAGCGTCGGCTTCCGAGCCTCGGAGTTGCGTAGGGCTCGTCCCCCGGCTAGAGCGCTCCCGGTCGGCCGCGGTCCGTGGCTCCGCCTCGGTGTCTGAATCGACAGGATGACATCTTTCTGTTTTTTTCAAACCCGCTCCCTCGCGCTCCCTCTCGCCCTCCCTCCCTTCGCTCTTTCTTCCTTTTCTTTTTTTATCTCTTCTTCACCCCCTCTGTCCCTCTCTGCTTTAAAGGGAAAGTATTTGGCGTGTGCACCCTCCTCGCGGACCCCGTCTCGGCTCGTCTCGTGCCGCGCCGTCCCTCTCGCCCCCGCCACTTCTCGGTAGGCCGACAGATAATCAAATCCGACATTTATGGGATCAGCTCGGCCGTTAACTCCGCCACTTCGCTTAAAGGAACCCGAAAACTGGCGCTGCGCTGCGGGGAAGAGGTGGCAGGCGGTGATCCGAGCCGCGTTCGCGCCAAACTCTCCGGTAAAATGGTGTCGGGTTCGGCTAAAATGAGCCTTTATCCCCGAGCATCTTAAAGGTAACGATGCGCGCAAGTGCAACAGCTGGATGTAACCTCAAAACACATGACGTCCGTCCGTGAACGGGCCACACCGCGCGGCCCGCCAGACTCCATTCAAAAGACTCTAAATTCCCGTCTCCGGCGGACTTACTGCACGATTGAATGCTGACAGTAACACAGCCACGACACGAAGGACATCCCCACGAATCCGCTCGACTTTAAATGAGCACAGCTGGATTTTATTATTTTATTGTTCAGCCATTGTAGTGCAGTTATCCTGAGCTCCTGTAACGCTAAGTGCCATTTTCTGCTTTCTTCACACTTATTAAACTAATTTTATTCTTTTATTTTGATTTACTTCATTCATTGAGGTATTTTATTTACTTTTTAAAAATTTTGTTTACCTTGTTTATAAAATTGTCACTTCCATTTTATTTAGTTATACTTGTGCTGACTGAACTTTTATTTGTTCATTTTGTCGTTGGCTGGTGTAACAGGAATTTCCCGCTGTTGTAATAAATAACGTTGATGTGATTTTCTCTCAAAGTGAGGAACGTGTCAGCACTAATATTCAGATGAAAACAGCTGTTTTATTTTTAATGTCAGACTGAATGGAAGGTGAAGGCGGGCCCTCGGGTCTCCAGGCTGAAATACAGAAAAACAATCACAGGCAGCTGCACTTCTGCAGACGTTTTAAAGAGAAGCCCAGCTGTCCCGTGGCCCTGCAGGTCCAGGTGGAGTGACCAGGTGCCCCTCTTTAAGTGGCTGCTCAGCAGTTTTATTACCCGTCCACCTGCAGCGACACTCCCACATTTTGACCGTTTCTGGAATATAAAAGAAAAACGATGATCTGTGGACGAATCACAGCTTAAGTCAACGTTCAGCTTCTGTTCAGGACTTTTAAGAAACTGGTTTTATATAAATTACAGTGGTTATATGATCAAGCTGCAGGCTGGTTACTTCCCTCAGGCTCCCTCAGCTCTCTTCGGTCTGTGTTTGTGTCTCACCATGAATCCAGATGTGTTCAGGCATCCACAGATGTGCATCAGCGCTGTCATTCAGAGCTGACGTGCAGATGTTCTCGCGATCATGTCCCCACAGCGTCAGTATGAACATGCAGTATTATGAAAGCATGAATTCATGTTAAAATAAACCCAGTCTGCTCATTTCATACTTTTAGATTCTTGAGCTGTTCCCCGTTTAAGTCGTTCAGGTTGTGTCAAACTCTTTGGCTTCAGTAGAACAAGAATTTACCAAAAAATAAAGATCTGATGTGATATGGAACAGGAAGAAATAACTGAAGGTCAAAGTGCAGAGGACAGAACAGCAGCTGTGGAAGCTCTGCACTCGTCTTCAACGCTGAAAAGCAGAACCAATCAAATCGGCAGCTCGTGGAGTCCAAACTGCCTCGAAGGAGAAAAGTTTAAATACAAATCTGAATTTTTTTATTGAACACAACGTTTTTCTTTCGCAGCTTTTTTTATTTTTTACAGTAAATTCAAACCAAGCAAACAAAACCAGCATCAAATATTTAAATTACAACATTATTTCCTTTTAAATAGAACATCAAACTTTGCTTTCAGGTCGAGATATATATTTCATATTAATACATTCTAGCAAATACAGTATGCGGATTTCAGCACGCTCTCTGATTGGCTCCGTCAAAGCGACACACACAGGTAACACTTGGTGCTCCTCAGGTGAGGTAAACGTACAGTTTCTGACAGAGGACACGCTTCCTCTCCTAGCACTAAAATAAAACGAGCCCAGCTACTGCTCAGCCTCCGTCTAATCAGCCAAGCATCAGCAGGAACAGGAAGTGAGGCGCAGGAACAGAACGAACGGTGAGAGGAATATTTAAGCTTTTGGTCGTGTCATCATTTCAGGGACTGTTTCGTCTTCACAAATAAAAAAACATCTAAATAAGGAATAAAAAGTGGATTTTCAGAGAGTGGAATAAGCATTAGAATTTAGATTTTACCATTAACGTGTCGGTAACCAGCCTGACGGTCATGGTGGAGGCGACTTCGGACGGTTAACGGGCGCTACACATCGTCAGCTGCTCCTCATTCATTTAAACACACCTGGAGTTTTTCCTCCGAATAAAAAAGTCGGTGTCCAGGAAAGAGCCTCAGGCCTTCTGACAGACACCACTGAGTCATGACATCATCTACACGCACACCTGCGTCCAGTCAGACCGAACGGCCCGCCTCCTCTCAGCTTCAGACTGAGCTTCCCATCAATCATCTGTCAATTAATCACAATCACTGAGCCGACGACCTCGACCTAACAACAGGCAGAAGTCTGTCCTCACAATCCTGCTGCTACACACCTGGAAATGACGCATAATTACAACAATAATAATAATACTAAAAATAACAGCAATAATAGTAATAATTACAATAATCTGTATTTGATCTGTATTTTCATTTTTTTAATGTTGTTAATAGTTTGGTCAGTAAAATGGGAAAATAATAATAATAATAATAATAATAATAATAATAATGATGATGATGATGATGATGATAACAACAACAACAACAATTTGGAACATTGATATTCATATACGGAGGACTAAGAATGCCCTCCCCTCCCAAAAAAAAGGTTGAGTTTTTGTTTACTTTTGTAATAATTATTTATTTGCTTCTTTATTTACATATTTGTCCTTTCAGATCGCGCCTCATTTATTTTGGCCGGACTTTAGTCACTCCTCTTATTTCTGTATTTACTTTTCTTTCTAGATTTAAATGTTGATGGATGTATAAACACATTAGCAGATAACAGCAACATTATTTTTCCTGCCTACAGTCATTATTAACATTACTTCTTATTCTTTTAGTGATTTTTAAATTCCTTTTTGACTTTTGGTCCTCCGTATTTGTCTGTTCAAACTTAAATATTTAATTTAAAAATTTGTTGTTGTTTTTTTAAAGCGTTCAGATGTTTTTTTTAAATTATTGCTATGATGTAAAACTGAGAAAGCGTGGCAGTGAGAATGAGCAACATTTGATTAGGTGTAATCGATAAATCTGATACGAATTGTCGGCTCGTTTCAGCTTTAACGGAAAAATAAAGAACACCTGCGTTAGCTCTCGCTCTCATCACCGACGGACACGCCTCTCACGTTAGCGTAATAAAACAGGAGAGCGGTAACCGGGGACCTGTCCGTTTATCATACATGTAACCATGCGTGTCGTCCTTTAAGTTTGCATTATGAGCTTATGTTGTGATTTAAAGGCTGCGCCGTGGATTTGGAATATTTTTCTCCATATTTGGTCAGAATCCGTGTCGGTCTGACAAACTTTCCCTTTAAGAAAACAACAATAAGTGAAACCGCAACGGATCTGCTGATGCTGATGCAGCTCTCGCCGCCTCCCCGTGACCTCTTACTTCATCTTCAAGGCCTTCTCCCGCTCGGCGGCATCAATGGCGGCCATGTTCTTGGAGGCGGTGATGAGGTGCAGGACACTGATGCCGGACTTGAGCAGGCAGATGATCCCACAGAGCCCCTGCAGCCAGTAGAGCCAGCCTGTGGAGAAATCCAGCGACTCAAGTTTAACATCAGACTCAGAGGAACGATGAGTTTCCTGTTCAGCACCTGAACACGTTAACATTCCCAGCTCTGGATTTTAACAGCAGGACTCTGCTAAAGAAGCTCAGCATGACTCACAGCTTTAATTAACCAATAACGAGAACTCGACTAACACTCGCGGAGAACAACCACCATGACATTTATCAACACTTTCATCAACAAATAAAAAATAAGATGAAAATGTTCTGGAAAGATGAGATCCAATCAGAACTAATAAAGGTGTGCAGAAAGGTGGGATGAGTTTGGACGTGAGCCAATCAGAAGCTAGCTCCCACGATCTCTGCTGAACACACAACAAAACAAGGACACTCGCAAGGAAGAGACGAGCAGACGTACGAACACGTTCACACTCGATGTCAAAGAAAATAAACCAAAACTGTGACCAGCAAAAACAAACTTTACACTTTAACTGAATCCACATTAGATTTTAGTCGACAAGAATCTTAATCGACTAAAACAACTTTGATCCGTAAACACTGATGTCCAAACTCAGTCTCACCTGTGAAAGTGAGGAAGACGAGGATAATAAGCTCTTACCTGCCGGCTCCTCGATGTGATAGAGAAGGTAGAGCAAGCAGAAGAAGAGCTCGTTCCCGGCGCACATCACAAACAGGACTGGCTGCAGGACACACACACACACACACACACGTTCACTGATTGTTCCTTTAAAATTCATACGGACACGTTTATCATACGACACACAGACCTTGGAGGTGTAGTAGAGGCGTAGGATGGCGTTCCCAGAGAGGTCGATGGTTTTATGGCTCGCTGATCCCTTTACAGTCGAGCTGAGGAAGACAGATAAGAAAACACGATCAGCCGCAGCACAACACCTCGTCCTTACACCTATCATGGCTCTAAAACGGGTCACTGGGCAACATGATCTGATTCAGTCTGTTCAGGCCACACAGCTAAATATGACTTCACCCTAACAACCACAGAAACATCGCCCACCTGTGCAGGTGCAGCCAGTGGCTGGCGATGTCCAGACACATGCTGAGCTGGAACAGGAAGGCGTAGGAGGGGTAGAGCAGGGATAGGTTGACCAGCAGACACATGGTGGCGCAGCGGTCAGTCAGCATGTCCAACATGGCGCCGAACTTAGTGGCTGAAACAAACAGAGAGCGGCCCGTGAGACCACAACACGACCTGCTGCAGGAACCGTCATGGCTGCAGTTCCTCTGACGTCCAGCAGAGGCTCCAGCAGCAACTGAGTCAATGTTAAAACTCTACAGCAGAAATAAACACAGCCTAAAGCTCCCACAAAGATTGTCTCACGAGACAGCGAGCATAAAAACGGCCTGAGACGCATACAGAAATCTACTCAGGGGCGTCCTCCTACATCAGCGGGTGTTTCTGCAGATATGGTAGATGTTGCACCTGACTGGACAGCGAGGGATCCACCTCACCACTGCGTGCTTTTAACGTACCACACCGACCCACTATGACTGTGAAGCAGTGAGAGTCGTTAAAATGACCCAACCACACTCCTTCCATCTTTTATATACAGAGTGTGGTTATCACCCAGTATAAACATCAGGAAAACAAACACGTCCTCCATCCAACACAAAATCTACATTCAGTCAAATCCTGCCTTCAGGAGTCAAAACTGGACGTCTCTCTCTCACACACACACACACACACACACACACACACACACACACACACACACACACACACACACACACACACGTGTAAATACATACACTGATTGAGCGCTCGCGCTGCATGGCCGTCAAAGGCATCCAGCAGAGCGCTGAGCAGGTAGCAGAAGACGGCCGGCCACGGGCAGCAGGGCATCAGGAAGAAGGAGATCAGGGCCAGCACCACCCGGGCATAACCTGCAGGATCCAACCAAGGTGAAGAGATTTATTCAGAAACAGAGTGCGTTTTAATGATTTCAACACTGATTATCTGTGATGAGAAAATTCCTTCTTATTGCATATTATTTGTCATTTTTCGCAAAAACAATGCACTTTGTTATGTCTCTACACTTATGTTACTGCTACCTATTCCAATAAAATGTATTTTACAACAAAAATGACAAGATAGAAGCTTATAAAATACTTCATTACACTGGGTACAGAGTAGTCCACATACGATGAATAACTTATGTTATTTTCATAATTGAAGGCATTTAAAAGCATCATATTGAAGTTGTAAAAACCCATCGCTCAATGGCCTGATCAATCTTTTTATCCACAATAAAACCGGACATTTCAGGGGAAAATGCTTATTTATTATTACGCAAACAACTACAATACAATAACAAAACGTGCCGTCCTTTCCCATTAATTTCGGCTTGATTTGGCTTCCACTGTGACGTTACTCAGCTCACTTTGCCCAGATAAAGCAGATGAGCCGGATTCTCTAAATTGGACGTTTTTTGAATGGAGTTCGGTGAATTTTACATTTCGCCGGCTAAAGCTAAGCTAGCTCCGCGTCGCTAAAGGCGGGAAAAACTCACCGATTAAATTAGGAACGAAGAGGAAAATGTTCTCCGTCTCCATGTCTGCGGCAGTTTGTGCGACAAACGGAGCGCCTGTTCTGCGTTTTTATCCGCAACAGGGTCTTTGAAGGAAACTGCAGGCGACTATTTGAAAAGGTCACTTCCTGTCACCCAAAGGGCTCTTCACCGGAAACAACAAGGTTACAAATTCCGGTTGTTTTCAGAATAAAGGTGGAATGTTATGACAGCGTTTTGTTGTCGTTTTGTCAAATAAAAGTACAAACTTACAGAAAAATTAAAGGGAGATTATGCAGTTACATTGATGGAAAAAAATAATTAAGAAAAAGAAACTTTTGTGTGTGTCTTTAAGTTTGCTTTGGTAAGGATCTTCACCTTTTGCTCTACCTCATCTCACTCTCTGAAAAAGGAAATAAAACGTAAATTTAAAAAAAATATATATTTTTTACCAACAGTAACCATAACACAGACTAAAACACATATTTAAAACCCATTTACATGGAGATAAACCCTGTAAGCAAAACTCACTCTCGATTGTGTTTTAGTCTTGAATGCATTTAATTTAATTTAATTTTAATTCTAACACAAACTGCAAAACTTTCTAAAAAGACAAGCGTCATTCTTCTTTGCACTTCCTTCTGGAGCGCAGCGAGGAAATCTCTCACACAGAAGACATGTTCATGCTGAGGAAAGTCCGTAATGCCATACGTAATGAATCTGAACCAGAAAGTCTGCGCTGCAGTTTGATGGAGCATTGGCTGTATCCCAATTCAGGGTCTGCAGCCTTAAAGGCCGCGTTTTAAGGCCGATTACGTCACAGCGGCGCGCCGAAGGCTGTCCCAATTCAAAGGCTGCTCGAAATGCGGCCCTCAAATGCGTCCTTCATTTCCCTGAATTTTAAGGCTGTGGCAGTGTAGACTTCGTGGCCCAACATATCCCAGAATGCATAGCGCGGCGGTGGGTGTGGATAATTTCGCCGGGGGAAAAAAAAACACAAAAAAAACCAAAAAAAAAAAACGGCGGATGAGGGGCGCCCGAAGAGTAAACTTTAAGTACTGAATATTATGTCACTTATTTATGTGCAAATGTTTAATAACGAAGAACATTAAACATTCCTGTTGGCCACATGTTGGCAAAGTCATGTGACATTAGTGACGTTTGTACTAACTTGGTTTTAAAGCCTTTACTTTAAAATATACGCCGTCCAATAGCTGAGCTTAATCTCACAGAATGATCAAAGCTCATGTAGAAACAAACACATGAACAAAAGATTTTCTCCTTCATTTCTGTCAAACACAGCTGTATGACACGTTTCCAGCTGTTAGTATCATGGTTGCTAGGCAACCTGGGCAGCGCAACGGAGGCTAGACCGTCCCATTTCACAAGCCTCGCACTTCCGGCCTTAGCGGTCTTTGAGCACGCGGCCCTTGAGGATCGTTGAGGCTGCGTACTTTATTAAGGCTGCAGACCCTGAATTGGGGGACAGCCAATGTTTGACTTCGACAATACCAACACGTTCCTACAACACATGAAAGCTCTCTGCTTCAAACATCCGAGAGCATGCAGAGTAAAACAGTCTGGACCCAGCCTTTGTGGTAAATTTAGGTGTAATACAGAGAACCAAAAGTTCCCAATAAAAATAAAATAATTTTTGCAGAGAAAGAAAATAAACATTTCACATTTAACAGATTCATTGCAGCAATTTATTTTTATGTTAACTTTGAGTGGAAATAATGGTGTTATTTCTTTCTTTTGTCTCATTTTGACACTTTTGGTTCTCCATACCCAGAAGTACTTCAAAAGAAGTTTTTAAAATTTGTATTTAAAGACTTAAATCTTAAATATCCGTAGCCGGAACAGAATTTTCAAAAGAACTCAAAAAGTGAGACGTCAGGAGAAAATCTAGAACAGCTGAAATCTGAAAACATTAATAAAAACATCGCCCCCTGGTGGTGAACAGTTCAAGTAAATTTTACAATCTGATTAAAACAAAAATTAAATATTCACAAAACAATGTAATAAGAAAGGAAATGACAACAAAGCAGCTTTTCTGTTTTTGTTCTTTTATTTCTCCAAAATTATTTGATTACGTTTCTGTACATCTAATTTTTCCAACGCTCCTGAAACACAACCTGAACATTTTCACTTCGCCCTCCTGTGACATACACACACCCTTCATCCTGCTCTGCACACAGACAGCACTCGACTCTGCCTCCTCCTCTTCCTCCTCATTACGCCGATGGCCTTGAATGCTCCTGGGGATTTTTCTTTTTTCCCCCCTTTTTCCTTGAAAGTTTAAAGCTGCAGGAGGAAATGTGAGGAATTGAACAGAAACATTTTGTTTGCCATCGACTCTTGAAATCGGTAACTTTGCGCTTTCAAACAGAGTGAACCTTCAGTTTTTAAATGTCAAACTGTCCTTGAACACAGCACAGAGTAGTTGAGAAAATAAAATAAAAAGTAGAAAAAGTGAAAAATGTGGGGCTGAAACAGTAAATTGATTAAGATTGGAACTTTTGCTGCTAAAGACATCTTTTTTCTAGTTCCAAAAATTTGTTTTACACGACTTTAAATGTAATTCATTTGTGTTTTTAGGACTTTTGCTGTAATTTAGCACATAAAAACTTTATGGGAAAGAACAACCAGCAGAAGAACGATGTCATTTTATAATAATATAAATTTTAAAGAAATTTCCTTTGTGAACATCTTTCCTCTTAAAGGAGACGAGATATTTAAAAATGTCAGAAGATCCAACATGGCAATCCAACTTTGTCCAATAAATTTCCAATCAAACCGTTCGATTGACCTAATATAAAGACGTCACATTTAAAAAGCATTTTAAATGTTTTGTTGACCAGAACATGAAAACATCTCAGTAACTGTCGCTAAGGATAGCAAACATGAACACGTCCTATAAATTGTGACCACGTGACAATACACAGAAATCCTGCAGTCAGTAAACTGCTCACGGCTGTAAACGTAGATGAAGATCTGGACTCTTCCTCAGTCTGCAGCTTTAATTGGCAAAATAACACTTGAGGAATGGTTAGCATTTCACAATAAATGCTATTTAAAAAAAAAAACAAAAAACAAAGTTGGCAAAATGAAGTTTTTTTGTTTTGTTTCTTTTTGGGAGGAAGGAGGAGGAGGAGCACTCAGTCCACGTTGCCCCACCCCGCCCCACCAATCATCTTCCTCAGTACAGCGTCTCATGTTTTTTTAAGTCCAGCATGTCCTGCAGACAGCTTTCCACTGAGCGTGACGTTAAGTTTGTCCCTTCCTGCTTGCACTCATTGTCCCGTCAACATTTGCACAAAGTGAAGGAAAATGAAAAAAAGCCAAGAAATGTTTGTTTTTCCTCTTTAGTCCACCTGAACATTCGTCTCCTTTCAGTGCAAATGAGGTAGAGGTGACAAAAAGATGATCTTCTACCCATTCGGACTGTGCAAAATGAAACAGAGGTGTTTGTCTGGAAAACACACAGAGTGGAATTCCTGTACGGAGGCCCAAAAATGCCAATATTCATCTCAAACGCATATAATTTGAAGTTTAGCCAAACAAACTTGAAACTCTTTAAAATCTTAAAATGTAACTCATGAACACCAAATGGGTTTTTTGTTTAGAAAGAAAAATGGAGTGACTGAAAGGTCGTTTTAACAGAAGTCTCTTTTTGGCTCTCATCTAATTTAAAAGTTTTTAAAATCTCAAATATAAAAACCAATAAATAAAAAAAAAATGTATAACATTACAACTAAAGGGAGGCAAAACAAAGGATGACAGAGGTGAGTTGCTGATGTCTGATTAATTAATTGGTTCAGTTACTTTGGGGAAAATACTGTGAAGAAATTTAAAAAAATAAATGTAAAAGTGGTTTTACTCTAACTTTGAAATAAAATTATAATTACCGCTCTGAAGTTCACTGCCAGCTCAAAACACACAAAACTGGAATTCTTTAGGGAATAAATGTGAATCTTTATTTAAAAATCTAAAAAAATAAATAAATAAATAAAATTCTTAGTGTTAACCTGCCTTTAGTTATTAAAGAATGTATTAATAATAGGTTGACGTTTTAAAACCTGCTTATGCTAATAAACACTATTATCCTTTTTGTTTTTTTTTAAAAGCCTAATATTGGACACCTTTGGGCTTCCGTATTTGGAGGTGTTCTTGCAGATGTTACAGTGTTTTTGGGAAAGTCTTTCGCACCATAAAGACGATGTGTAAAACAAAAAAATGATAAAGTTATGGCACCAAAACGTAGTGAAAGATCTGGAAATATGTCCATACGTCATGTGATAATACTGGCTCAAAACAAACAAACAAAAAAAGAAAGAAATGAAAACAAACAAAACAAAAAAAGAAAGAAATGAAAACAAACAAAACAAAAAACCCCGCAGCCCTGCCCAGAACTGGAGACTCCCACCCTGAGACCTCGACAGGAATGCTGGGAAAGGTAGTCCTTTTGTCCTCCTTAGAAACGTGAATATTTTTTATAACTCTATCACAGTAACATTGCGCTTATTCCCCACCTAGTGGTCAAAATTGGCAATCCACATTTAAAAATTAGCGTACAACATAAATATTCCAGCTGCAGTAGAGGTAATAATAATGATGGCGTCTATTCGTCTACAAATCAAGTCACGTGACAAAATAGTCATCATTATTACTCTAACACAGCCTCAGAGTTATTAGTGCTTCTATGTACAAGTCAAGAGTTTTGGACAGTGAACAATCGTCAGTTTACCTGCTACCTGTACACAGGTATCTTACATTTATAAGCATTTATATAAATAGGTAGTGTGCATGTTTATTCATACAAACGCCGCCTGTACACGAGCTCCATGCACCGCACTACTCTGTGACACACATGTACACCTTATCTACAGATGCAGAGTGTGGAGGGAGGGATGGGGGGGGGTCAGGTGTGGGGTTAGCTGTCGGCGCGCGCGCGCACACCACCACACACACACACACACACACACCACACACACACACACACACACACACATTCAGCTCTAAAACTCTGCAGCAGCGTCACTTTGAAGGAACGAGTCGCCCGACATCGAGCTCTCAGAATAAGCACAGGGAGGTTAGCCTAGCTTAGCATTACAACAGGAGAATGACGGCAGGTAAACACACCTTTAAGTTACATTTACCTGCACAGTAAAGGCGCAAACAACTGACCAGAAGCTAAATTCTGCGCGGCGTGCTGAGAGTACGAACGTGGCACAGATCGTCCACAGGCAGCGGACTATCCTCCTGACGCCTGCTGGAGTTATCGTTCAGAAACGGGTGCCATCTAAAACCAGCACGCATGAGCAGACGTTAGCGAAGACGGGAACTAAAATAAAACGTGCTCTTTCAGTCTGCTCGCTGACCACTCACAGCGCCCCCTGCTGACCAGTAGATCATTCCCGTACGATGGGATCAACAGGAAGTAGAACATCTGCCTCAGAGACAAGTGTAAACGTCACTACGCAGAGATCTCGTAAACTTGGTTGTTTGAACACAAGAAAAACAAAGATGGAGGGGCTTCCTGTACGGAGCGCGCTGACGCCGAGGCGACTCGCGGCGACATGGGCGTGTTCCTTTAAGTGGCTTGGAGGGCAGTGGCAGGTTGGTCTCGGGTCAACAGAAAGATGGCAGTGTTTGTTTTTATTGTCGTGTACAGAATCTTAGCACTACAAATAAAAGTTGATTTTAAGAAATCTTCCCTCGGTCGCCGCCTGTACACCGCCGCCTTCAAGCCCCGCCCCCCGCCCTGAATGTTTGAAACACTTAGGAACCAGAAACGGCGTCTACAGTTCAGTTATGTACATAGTTACAGTGGTTTTTAAAGCACTGCGAGCCGAGTGGAAGCTCCACAGCCGTCGCTCTGTCTCGGTTGACGTGTTGTTGGCTGATTGGATCGCTGCCCCCGTGCAGCTGCAGTGACTGCGTATAAAGGGCACGTTCAAAATTGATTTTTTAAAACTTGTGACATGTTTGTTTTTAGGATTGAAGCGCTGAAGACCGAAAAGGTCAAAATGGCGCCGTTCTGCTTCTGTGTCCCCTGAGAGAAGCAGGACGGCGCCCCCAGACTAAAACTGGCGCCGGATTCACGAGTAGGAGAGGTGAGAGCCGTTGGAGATGTGCGAGGTGACCGATGTGCTCCGGGTTAACCCGCCGTCGCTCCCCCCGCCGCCTGGCCCCCCGGAGGCTGTCCGCCTCAGCGGCTGAGGGCTGTTCCTGAGCGCCATCAGGCTGGGGCCCCTTACACTCAGACCGCCGCCGCCGTAGCCGCCCTGTGAGGAAGAGGACGAGGAGGTGGAGGAGGGAGGGGAGGAGGTGGAGAGGGCGATGGGAGGAGGCGGAGGTGGCGGAGGCAGGAGGGCCAGGGACTGCGAGGAGGCGTGGGAGGAGAGGTGGTGGACCTGGGAGTGATGGGCGTAGTGTCCGCCTCCTCCCACCCACTCCCTGGAGCGGTCCCGCTCCCTGGAGTCGCGCTCGTGGGCATCGCGGTAGAGCTGCGGCGTGCTCTGGTGGTGTTGGTAGTGTTGGGGGAGGTAGTGCTGCTGGTGATGGGAGGAGGAGTGGCCCCGGCTCTTGCTCATCTCGCCATCCCTGCCAAGGACGTGGGACGAGGCGATGGACTCGGCGCGGCTGAAGCCTCCACCGCCGTGATTCTGGCTGCGCCAGGATGGAGTCGTCACAGAGTTCTGCACGCTGTGGCTCCAATGGCTGCCGGAGCGCGGTACGGGCCGCGACGGCCAGCCGCCGGAGCCCGAGGACGGGCTGGGGGTCGGGTAGCCCTGGTTGAAGGCCTCTGCCGGGATGCCGGTCAGCGCCATGTTGCTGAAGCCCAGACGCATGCTCTCCGAGTCGAAGGCCTCAATCTCGTGAGCCTGGCGCTCGAGCAGCGTCCGGATTCGCTCGGAGCGCTCGTTCTGCAGAGTCAGCATCTCCTCCTCGATCTGTTGGACAAAAACGCGGCGGTTAGCTCGACCGGGACGCGGCCCGCACGCTTTCACAAGCTTCGACTGTCAGAGTGAAGTCGGCCTCACCCTCTGCTCCAGCAGCGCCCGGCGGATCGACACCCTCTGCTCCAGGTCCTTCACCTCGCGCTCGTGCTGCGTGTCCGTGTGGATCTTGATCTTGCTCTGGTAGGCGTTCAGCAGCTCGAGCTCCTGCTGCAGCTGCATGCGGAGCACCTGATACTCGGCCTCCTGCGTCTCATCCAGCCGCAGCTGTGGGATCAAAACAGAGCCTCGTTATCAGCAACAAAGTCAAGCAGGTGAAAAACAAGTGTTTGTGCTGCATGTGCGCGTTTCTTTCATGTCTGGTTTTTAATTTTAGAAAATAAAAATCATTCAGCTGAAAACTACAGACAGGAAATGACTCTTCATCCTGAAGACGAAGGTTTTAGTCGATCTGACACAAAATTCAGCCGCTTTCAACTGTAAGTATCAGCTGATGTCCATATGTGCGTCACATGTATCGGTGCACACAGACCAACAAACTTTAGTCGCCTCTGTTCAAAGGTGTGACTTTTATGATGAGATAATGAGCTTGTTAATAAAATCAAACATTAAATCATAAGTTCAGCCCTGAAATATTACTTACTGCCTCCATGTTTACATATGTTTAATAAACATGCCATATTTGAACTTCTCTAATCTAAAGCTGCTCTGACTTGAGATATTTTTGGCTGACAGAAATTACATTTAAAATCAGTTGTTTGGATAATTTAGGAAAATGCGAATCGTTCAGGATTTCATAAACATGGTCATTTCTCCTCAGCTGGTTTATTTCCTTTAAACCGAGCTGAGCTGCAGCGCTCAGGGCTCTGTACTACGAAGCAAGTTCAACATATCCAGGATATTTTACTCCAATCTGGCGTCCTTTAAATCTGGCAATCAAGCTTTAACAGTCCAGCTGTGAGCACGTTCACATGGGAGAGGCGGGGTTTGCAGCACGTGACCAATCAGAAACATGGAAAGCTGATCGTTCAAAGGAAGATAAAAAGGGGGGAAAAAAATCAGGTGGTTAAACAGAGTGAAGGTAAGAACTGCTGCAGAGGGAGCAGGGGGGGCTCTGCAGGAAGCTGGAAGAGCCGCTGTGTTAGTAAAGCTCATCTGAAGCATGATTTCACAACCTCCCTAAAGCAGGTTAGAGCTGCAGCTCAAGTTGCCATGGCGATGTAAGAAGAGAAAGCCTCTGTGTATACCCGGGCTGATCAGCCAGGGCTCATCCTGAAGTTACCTGGATAAGACCAAATCCTGCCTTGTAGTACAGGCCTCTGGTTCTAAGGTGCAGGTTGTCAGGTGTGCAGGTGCTGAAGTGTGGGAGGTTGTCAGGTGTGCGGGGTTTCAGGTGTGGGTGGTTGTCAGGTGTGCAGGTGCACGGAGGTTTCCTTGCCTTACTCACAGCCTGAGAGGACAGCATTTCGTTGATGGAGTGGTCGTACTGCTCGGCCAGGATGGCCAGCTTACGTGTTTGCTCCTCTTTGAGGCGTTTGAGGACGGCCTTGTGGTCGGACTTTGGAGTGCTCTCCAGCAGGTGGTTCCTCAGAGCTTTGTACTGACGGGTCTGGATCTTGCAGGTCTCCTGGAACTGACGCTTGACCTGCAGCTCTTTGGACTGAAACAGAAGGAAACGTGTCGAGTTCATGTAAACTGCTTTTACACAAATAAAAGCATTACGAGTTCTTCTGATCAGTGAAGAGGTCAAAGTTCTTTAAAGTATCTGCCACATTCTTCCCCTTTTCCCCCAAAGTTCTGCTGATATTGGAAAATTTATGTAGTTTGACTAAATTACATAAACATTTCCCAAATTGGCATAGGGATAGCTCAGTGGGTAGAGTGGGCGCCCCATGATCAGAAGGTTGGGGGTCAAATCCTGCTACCCTGAGGTACCGCTGAGCAAGGTACCATCCCTAAACACAGCTTTTATAAACTGCAGGAAAAACTGAAATAAATATTGTTGTCAATTCGCAAAAAAAACAGCATCACAATTAAGCCTCCCATAAACTATACAGAAAGGCACAAAGTCACACAGGACTTCCAACAGCACCAGTAAACCTTTGAAAGGCCCTGTAGGGAAACAATTACATTTCCCATGAAGAGTGACGTCCCTTCCGATCGTCGCAGGTAATGCGACAGGTCGCGCTGACGTACGAAGTGCCACGAACAGCTGAGCGGATCAGCAAAGTGCGTTTCTGGATTATAATGTTTTTATTGTTGCAAGTGCTTTTTACACGATTTTTGCAAAAACAAACGGTGAGCTGGGACGAGCTGAATGCACGTTAAGAACGCAACTCCTCCAGTTTCACATGCAAAACAAATTATTGCGCTAGCTTCTGTGGTTGCATTTCTACTGGAATTTAAAAATAGTAACGGAAACCAGGTGGTGCTGTGATCCTCCTGAGGTACCTTGAGACTCTTGGGCTGCTGCCGGACCTCCATGGCGTGCTTCTGCCGAAGCTCCTGCTCACGCCGCTTGTTGTACTCCATCTGATTGGTCAGCTCGGTCTGGTGCTGCGTTCGGATCAGCTCGGCCCGGGTGCGCTGCATCGTGCCCAGCTGCCTGAACTCGAGCTCCTGGGTGGACTCGTGGTGCCGTAGCAGCATGGCGCACTCCAGGTCCTTCTGGGTCTGCTTCTTGTTCAGCTCCTAAAGGATGGAGAAAAGCAGGAATCACAGCGAATCACGGCCGGAGAGAGCAGAGCAAAAACAAACGCAGCTGCTGTCCCACCTCTCTGAGCAGGTCCTGCTCCAGGTTGTGGCGAGCCAGCAGCATCTTCCTCTTGTACTGGCGGCACTGCAGCTCGTAGTACTGCCGCTGGCGCCGCAGCAGGCTGGCCTCCTCCTCCGCCTGCATCTGCTGCAGACACTCCTTCTGACGGACCAGCCACTCCTGCTTCTCTCGCTTCGGAGTCGACTGGTTCTCGCTCAGCTCCTGTTCAGAGTTCAGAGTTCAAGTCAGGTCAGGGCTGTGATCTCTTTGTTTCATCACCAGTCAGCTCATTTATGTTTGTATCAGAGATCGCTTCTGCTGCTTTATTCTGAAAATCCAGGTGCAGTCAGACGCCAGCTGTAACTCAGCTGCGCTGCCTTTTATTTGACATATTTTACTCTTTATTTAAACAGCTTCGTGTTTCAGCTCCTACAGGAACTTCTCCGTTTGTGGGAGAGATCCTGTTTGGTTTTGCTGTTTCACAGAAACCTTTAAATTACAGCCTGTCGGCACGCACGGCTCCTTTAGAGCAGCTACGTTCGGTTCAGCCTGCAGGGCACGCGCAGCTGACTGTGGAGGAACTCGCTCCGACCTCTTTCAGCTGCTCCTTGCGCTGGCGGTACTGGCGTTTCTGTGAGTCCAGTAAACTGGTGAGTTCCTTCTTCTGCTGGCCCAGGATGTGCTGCTGGAACTTCTTCTCCTCCGTCAGAGCAGCTTTCGTCTGCACGGGCACACAAACAGGATCCTTACGTTAAGAAATGAACTCATAACTCACATTAAGACAGAAAAAACTTTGATCTATGAAATGATGCAAAAACTGAATTTAAAGAATTCCTGTTAAAAACACTGAAACCTGTTTTCGCCTTTGGATTTTGAATTCATCAAATAAAAATACTCTACTAAAGATTATCATAGTAAAAACTGCACCTCCTTCTCCAGGATGGCCTGGTGCTTCTTGGCCAGCTTGTCGGCCTCTGTGGAGAACGTGTTCCTCTGGTTCTCCAGCTCTTTGTCCAGCTTCAGCTGATGCTCGTCCATCTCCGCCTTCAGCTTGTTTTCCAGGCTCATCAGCTGCTTCTGGTGCTGCCGCCTCATGCGCTTGTAGCCGGACATCTGCTCACGCAGCGCCGAGCCCTGCTCGTGCTCCTGGATCTGACGGGTCACCTGGAGGAAGGCGGTGGTGAGGTTCAAGGACTCAGCAGGTCAGCTCGAGTATCAAAAAAAACGATCATTTTTAAGACTTTCTTGCTTAATTCACATGATTATTCACAACTTCACAAACGTGATGCACGTGTGAAGACATGAGCCCGTTTTTACTGAGAACTGTTAAAGACTAACAGGGAAGAAAGGTGGAGGTGGTGGAGACAAAAAGCTGCCTGTTAATCCATCGCTCTGTCTGCATCTCTGAGTGCAAACGGTGGCAAAAAGACCGGTCACTACTAGGGATGGGTACCGGTATCCGTTCTGACATAAACGGTAGTAACCAGACCGAAAAGCATCGCACATTTCGGTGCTTTTTTTCGGTGCTTTTTTTTCCTGAGCTGTGATACACTTTAGATTCCAGCCAATCATTTTACGTTTCCGAGGATAGTAGGCGGGTCCAGGTACGTACGTTCTTTTAGAGCAGAGCTACAGATTAAAAATGCCCAAGGCGAAGCGGTCAAAAGTCTGGCTGTACTTCACAGCAAAAGATGCAAACTCAGCAGCAACAAGTGCTTTAAGCTGATACTGTGATACTGTCAAAGGAGGTAACACCTCGAATCTCGATGAAACACCTGGCGACGCATAGCGTTTTTTTAAAAGCCGAGAAATGCGCCGTATTTGATAGCTTGCTGCGAGACCTCACACCGAGCACATCTACTGCGGGTGTGGTGCCTGTTATCGGACCCGGAGTTAGCAACATCCCCCAAAAACCCGAAGAGGAGAGTCCTGGCCCCTAGCCCTGCCAGTGTAGCAGAAATGATGAGGATGATGATGCAGCAGCAGCCGTTCTTCTCTGCGTGAGTAGCTTAATGTTGTTCGTGTGTAATTTACGTTGAGTAGGCTAACCACGTTATTACATTAATGCATGTAAGGTGAACTAGCAAACATCATCATAGCTACATGCGGCTGTCTTCTTGTTTGATGGCAGATACTCCCTTCACCCTGGCCAAAAAGGCTAAAATGACCAAAGAAAAAGTGGAAAACAGCTGAACATGAGAGGTTTTTGGACCAATTGTGTGTTCTCCATTCTTTGAGCACCGTTTCAAAAGTACCGTTATCGGATAAAACCTAAACAATACCCATCCGTAGTCACTACTGTCTGTGGACAAACTGAGGTCATTTTACTCCACTACAGCTCCATTCATAGATATCTGTAGAACCTCCATCTCTATCTGTGACGGATCTTACCAAAGAGGCCGTGCGGATGGTGGCAAAGTGGTCACGGTTTCGATAGAAGGCTCGCCGGCGTCCAGCTGAAGGAGCCTGAGGCTGATCCATCTCTGGCTGGTACGGGTCATCGTAGATGTTGTCCTGACCCTGAGGAGGAGGAGGGAGAATCAGGATGGTGAATCCACAGGAGGCGAGCTGGATGTCAGGTGAGCTTTAAGCCAAGCACTTACCGTGGGTCGGTGGATGATGGAGCTGTTGGAGGTGACCGTGTGCTCGCCCTCCTGCATCATGGCCATCTCGTTGCTGCTGTCATCGGAGGCGTCGGCGAGGCTGTTGACCGAGCTGCTCTGAGAGCTGGCTGAGATGGACATACTGGGAACAGACTGGGAGCTCTCCATGCTGTTAACGGTGCCCGTCTGCAGCAGGTACGGCTCCACCTCCTGAAACACACAAAACAAAATCTTCTTTCACACATGACTCCTCATCAGGAGTCCCTCCCAGCCCGATCACATGACAAGACCTAAAGCTGAAACGGAGAGGGCGACAGCTCAGGCGGCCCGCCTTCGGCTTTCTCACTATTTTTGTGCACACAGTCAAGTTTCCAGTAACACTCCAACATTCCTGCTTAAAGCCAGTCAGAGGAAAATGTTCTGAGGTTAGTTTCCTCCTTTTTTGGTATTTCAAGCCAAAAAAAGCACAAATCTCCTGATCTGTGCTCCTTCCTCACCTCCTCCTCCTCGCCTCCCTCGGTGACGGGGCCGTTCTGTTGGGTTTCCTGGAACAGGATCTTCTTCATCTTGCGGTACTGCAGGTTGTCGAGCTCCCTCACCGCGTCCTTGGTTCGTGCGATCAGGTCCATGACGACGGTCAGCGGGCGCTCGTGGCACAAGAAGCGATGCTGCGGGAGGAGGGATAGAAATGACAGGTGAGCACACAGCAGGGCAGGTTTAAAAACTGTCCTGGATCAATAACGCTCACATTGAGAAGCACGTCCGAGGTAGGCCGGTCCTGGGGAATCTTCTGTAGGCAAGAGTCGACAAAACTGCGGAAGGAATCGGACCTGAAACAAAAAACACAACATCAGTTCACTGCAGTGTCTCCGAAGTGGACAGAGGGATACACGGCGCCGCAGGAAAACATGGAGGCTGCTCACCAGTGATTGGACTGCAGGACGGGGCTTTCATTCTGAGCGATGTGGTATAAGGCACTCATAGCATTCATGTTGAACAGGGGGGGTTTCCTCTCCGCTGCAGAAGAACGACAGTTAGCATCACAGAGCCCCAGGCTCACAGTTTAAGAGCACAGACAGCAGCTCATACCCAGCTCTATGCAGGTGATGCCCAGGGACCAGACGTCCACCTTCCCGTCGTACTGGCCCTCATCCATGGCCAAGATCACCTCCGGAGCCATCCTGGAGAAGACAGAGAGAACGGGCCGAGTCATCCGCTGCTGCGCCGCACGACGTGCAAAATGTGTTTCAGCGAAACAACAAAAAAAGCTGCACTACGAGAAAAAAACTCAGATGTTGTCCACTTATTTTATTATTCTGGCGTTAAAACTGAACATCTGCAGACAAATAAAGCTACACTGAAGCTGTTTAATCAACAGCTGGTAAAAGTAAAATCTCAGAGGGCAGCGCTGATGATCCTGAATATGACCTTTCAGCTAATATTAGGCTAATTTTGCTGTTGAAAAGAGACTTTGGACAGATCCTGGGTACAAATTCAAGAAGCTTTCAAATGTAAACGAAGGAGATCTCATCTGTGGTCCGGTCCTATTCACGCTCTGATTGGTCGTTGGTGTTGTCTGTTCAAAACATGGACTGAACGAGCTCCATCGATGCTCACCAGTATGGCGTCCCCACGAAGGAGTTGGCCGGAGACACGATGGAGGCGGAGCCAAAGTCCCCCAGTTTGACCTGACCCGGCTCCGTCAGCAGGATGTTTCCTGCCTTCACGTCCCTGCAGGAGAGAGGAGAGTGTGACCCCTGCTGGCGGTGGGCTCTAACTGCATCTACGTTTGTAGGTCTTCTTGGTTTAAAGGAGCTGACGGACGAACAGATCTTACCTGTGAATCATATTGTGAGAGTGAAGATATGCCAACCCCTGCAGTGCACCGTGGGTAATAGCAGCTATTTCTACTTCCTGGAGCGGCTTTTTGTGAACTGCAAGGAGAAAGAAGAGTTTATTCATCAGAAAAACCAGAACACAAGAAGAACGAATAAAAACGGGTGAAGTGTGTGCAGCACTGCACGAACCTTCAAGGAGGTCTGAGGCCGAGCCGAGGCAATACTCCATCACCAGCTGAGGAGGAAACGACAGCGATTACACATCATCAGTGAAGGAGCTCACACAGCCGCCCTAACATGATGAACTCCTCCACCTCTATGTGTCACAGCTCGGCTGAGACCGCTTCGACCAACAGAAACGTCTCCATTTCAATGTTTTTCCACTGTGAGGTGATGTCACCGAATAACAGTTCAGTTACTGAACACTTGTTCCTAATAATATGACATTTTCCCCCCTATAATAACCAACAGGAGACAGACTATGGGCAATTTAGAGTTACCACTTAACCTAACCCCAATAACTGCGTGTTTTTGGACTGTGGGAAGAAGCTGTTGTACCTGGAGTGAACCCACACAATCATTGGGAGAGCATGCAAACTCTACAAAGACCCCGGCCTGATAGAGGAATGAACTCAGGACCTTCTTGCTGTGATTCAACAATGCTAACCACTGTGCTGGCCCTAGGTAAAACACCTCCCCGTTAACCACGCGTTACAGGACGCACCCATGCCGTGTGCTCCTTCAGGTAGCAGCCCAGGTACTCGATGGTGTTGGGGTGGCGAAGCTTCTGCAGGAACTTCACCTCTTTGATGATGTCCTGCCATTTCTGCACAGCAACAGAAAAACACTCAGCTCTTCTTTCTAAAGTGTCTCACAGCACATTTAAAATGTAAAGAAGTTCAAAAGCATTTAAATCTGTAAAATAATTTTTCTGGCACACAAAATCAGCTGCTTAACATCAGTGCGACTGTTTCCTATCAGAGCACGAGCAGACGAGGGCAGGCAGATCTTCAAATCTACGATCGTTGCGCTCGTTACCTCGTTGGTCTGCTTGCCGCTGTACGACATCTTTTTGATGGCCACCACTTCATTGTTGCTGACATCTCGGGCCTGTTGGACGACACAAACACAATCAGCCCTCAGTACATTTCAGTTCTGTTTCAGGAATCGAACCCGCGATCTGCAAGCCTGCCCTCACAGGTATGCATCCACCGAGGCTGTGCTGAGGAGGAGCCAGTTCTTATTGTCCAACTACACCAGAGGGTGGAGTAATCTCTGTGTGAGAAAAGTAATGGCTCGGGCCCAGGAACGTTACGCTGCTGTGGTGACAGGTAGTTGGCATGGCGCCGCGCTTGACTTTGATGGAAAGGAGTGGAACCGGTTTTCGATTGGGGACTGCGTCAGGATGTGTGAGCAACCGGTTTGTCCCCTCTGACAAACCGCCGGCGAAACAACTTCATAGATTTATTTAAAAAGGTTTCTAATGAGCAACATTTAAAGAGAGAAAATATTACTTATCTCTCTCTCTCTAGATCTATATCTCTATATATCTATATTCATGAATTATAATCAAGCTGAACCAGTGAAGAGAGAAAGATTTCTCTCACACGGTTGGATAATAAAAGGTTTCAATCCGACCTCCTGACTTTACTGTGAAAGGATTAGCTTCTTATTCCAGTCTTTAGACTCATCCAGCATGCTGCTGTTCTCTGGAAGGAGGTGGAGACTGCAGTAAGTAAACTGTGCCCACTTCATGGTTATTTTTAAAGTAATGTTTGGTTTAGGAGACAATAGAGTAAGCTTTCTTCCTCTTCCTGTTTATTTAAGACTGATGTATTTATGCTTCTAGGTAACTGTGTCATGTTTGATTTCACCTCTGACAGAATCCATCAGAACAGAAAAGGAAAGTGTTTTCTTTGTGCTCGTCTTCGTTTGCATTTAAAACCGGTGTGGAAACGTCACCTGGTGCACAGGAAATGCGCTCCCTGGAGAAACCGGCTTCGTCTAATCCCCAGTCCTGATTACAAACGTTCCTTCGCTTCTCGTCTGCTTTGTGTTTAGGAAAAATCAGCTTACTGTGAAAGCCGACAGTAACCGGGTCACGCGTGTGTAAATGACACGACTCGCTTTGTTACAGGATTTTCTTTTAGAATAACATCTTAAAGACACGAAGGGGAAAGAAATAAGAGGCTTACTTCTGTAACCGAGTCTGCTCCACTGCTCCATTTACTCGGCACAATTAGTCTGTTGGAAAAACGTTTCTTTACATCAGTTTTCCTTTCCTCTTTTTCCCCTCGGACTCGGCGTGCAGGTTAATTTTAGGACCACTCGGTGGAGCCAAACGATCGACAAGCCCTGCTCGGTGAGGCGAGAACAGAGCTGGACACAATGATCCATTAGTCATCCAAACTACATGATTTATTTTTGAATCACATACTCGATGTTCTCACAGCTGTTCAAAGTGTTGGATCCTGATCCTGAGAGAGGACGCTGCTTACAGGCGCCAGATGAAGTCGTTCTGCATTCTCACAGTACTGATAAGACCCTGTGATGCAACAGCATCACCTCTGCTGAGCATTAAAATACACAAACTAACATCTTTGGAGTCCCAATACAGCAGCATTGCACGATTTACTGCTCATCATAATTTTCCTTTATCTTACACTGAGCCTTGGAGCAGCCCATCAGTTCACCCTCGACACAAACAGGAGGTTTAAAAGCAGCTAGGTTGTTGTTTTGTTTTTGTTTTTTGTTTTTTTTGGGGGGGGGGCAGAGATCTCAGCCATGTCATCAGTGGAAGCCAAAAATCCTACAATGTGTGACGCAGCCCATAAAAAGCCAGACAAACACCCCAGAACAGCCGAGCAGCGATCAAACCAATAATAACTGTTAGTTATTGTCACCGTCTGCTAACATCGCTCGCAACTACAGCTGAAAGATGTTATTTATCGAACGATTTCTGATCCATAACCTGCAGATAAACAGCCACGGCCAGCAAACGTCTCAGCAGGTTTTTCATGAACAAACAGAAATGAACTTTTTCACCGTTAGCTGTGGCGATAACGCTGCATAGTCGAGCAACAGTGTCGTACAAAGTGCAGCTTTTAATCAATTATCGTTCCTTAATATACTGCTAATAGGAGGGCTGGGTATCGCCACTGATTTCTAGAATCGATTCAATTCACGATTCGAATCGGGAAAATTTTGCCTCTGTCAGAAATATTATAATTCAGATCATGCATCAGTACATTTCCATATTTTTATATCTATAAAAAGAAAGCTGACGCTTGTGAGACTTCATCAAAGGTGTGAGCGTCACAGCAGAGGCCTTTGTGTCAAAGTAACTGAGGATAAAACACAGAACAACATGAAGGTGATTTTCCTGGCCTGGGATTTTATAGCAGATAACCTTAAAAACATTCTGCAGTAGATCAAAAACAAAAGAAAGTCATTAATCAACACATGAACGTTACCTGATGCTGCTGAGGTGAAGCAGAGCAAAGTTACAGAGTTTTATTACACAGCCAATGTTCCCTCTAAGCTGCGCACGTGTGCAATTGTGCACTGCTGCACGTCTCTGCGCACAGAAAAAAGTCTAACCTGAATTGAAATTAACATTAAAACTTTAACGATTCTGTTCTGCAGTGTTAGTCAGTGACTGGCTGCTCCTGTACGGCATCAGAACGATGCCACCTTATCCCGTAGTCCAGCTAATCACGCGATTCACATTCGTATATACGCAGCTAACCAACGTGGCTGACAGGCTCTGACAGCGTCCTTATGTGCGACACCGGTGTTTTAGCAAAGCGGCTGATGTGGAGTGAAGCCACGTTAATGACAACGTGTGCAACCATTGGAGATGTGAGCAGGACAGACGGAACAACTGACGGACAAAGTGTGGACTTTATACCAGTTTTTAAACTGTGTTGATCGGCCATGTAAAACCAGAGTTATGATAAAATATCTGCACTGTTTGTTTTTCTTCCTGAATACTGTCGTTGTTTATATTTACTGCAGGAAGAAACGGTAAAAACGGCGTTTTATAAGGAAAACGCTCGAAAGCCTGTGAGCAAAACCCAAAAACCACGCGGACCCGCCGACACATCAGAGTCAGCGAGCTGTCGGCTTTCAGCCCCGACCGTGTCCGTGCCGTCGGTGAGAAAGTCACAGCTCACTGATCCTGATGCGTCGGCGGGTCGAGCTTTGTGTTCACGTCTCTGTGCAGAAGCCTGTTCCTGCTCTCAGTTACTGTTTTAATCTTTGGTGGTTGTTGAAGTTTTGTGAGGTTTAACCGGAGGTTCTGGCGTTTCGAGCAAAATAAATTTATATTAAAAAATCGATTCAGGATTTGAATGAATCGATTTTACGTTATTCAAGCCAGAATCGACTTTAATCGATAAATCGATCATCAAAACCCAGCCCTAGCTAATAGTGTTTTTTTTATCAATATCAAGTTTTCACAAAACCTTTAATTTACTGTTATTATTATTTATTTCACTGCTTAGAAATCGTGACTACTAATTAGAAGCTCTTAGTTCCCACCTCCCTCAGTTTAAGGCAGCTTTCTTTTGATTGGCAGCTCTTCATAAGCTGAAGGTCTGAAGAGTGAGTGGGCGGGGCTTCTGTGCCTGGGATGGTCGCATACAGGGGTTCAACTTTGACCTCACACAGACCCAAAAGAAAAAAACAAACAAACAAAACAGCTTGAGGGTCACCTCTCAGGGATTACTGTACACGCGCCGCCCTCGCTACTTCAACACGAACATCCACCGCTGGAACAGGAGACACGACAGGAAACGCAAACACTTGAAGCGGTTGTGAGCGACAGTTCCAGAGACGCTGAGGGGCGCCGCGTGTGAAACGTTCTTTTTTATCTGATGCAAATTGCTGCGCAGCGTCTATTTCTGCAGCTCTTCTCTAATGGCCTTTCAAGGCTGCTCTGAAACTCAGACATGCAGTGTGGAGGTGTGAGTCTACCACTCAGCCTCAAGAATATTTTACAGGTGAAATGAGATGCAGAGGCGCGGCGCACACACTCGTCGTGTTCCCACTGTTTTCTAATAAGCTGGGGGACATTTTCAGATTCACACTCTCTTTATTAATGACAGATAAGAGTGATTTTAAAGAGAAACCCACACAGATCCACACGGTGGACAGCTCGGCGAGTACATCCAAGAGACACTCAGACAACAATCCAAACTATTTGATTTGGTTTAAGATAAGCCCAGCGTGCAGAACGCCGTGCTGCTGTATGTCTGCACCTATACAAACATGTGCAGATGCAAGCTTCACGTCTGCTCTGGTCCCACACTTCTAAACTGGTTCACACCCATCAGTCACCGACTGCTGGAAAAACGTGATGATTCGCCGTCTAGCTGCAGAGCTTCCTTGTACTAAGAATAGCTTCAAGAACATTTTCTAAGAATTTCCCCTTAAAGTCAGAAGTAAATCCCGGCAGAGATAAAACTTTTTCATAAAACATGCTCAGCCTTTAAAAGAGCTTTGAAGCTGAAGTGTTTGAAGCAGAGAGGAGCAGTTAAGAGGTTTAGGAGTTTCTTAAGGACAGGAGGATGTGGTGGAACGGGAGCGATGCTCGTAGGCCACACAACCCCATGTGTTCACGTTCCAGAGGATCTGATCATTGCTACAACATGACGCTCAAAAGAGCCACTTAACTCGTGCACGTCTTTGTTCTAGATGTAAGAAAACATGCTGCCTTGGAGCGCCACAGCACAGAAACAGGTTGCACCAATAGCCCGACTGAGGTTTCTGCATCAGGACCAAAAGCACATGTGGTCCTTAGCTAGTCCTGTATAAGACCTGAGGACAGACGACCTCACACTGACTCTAGAACACTCGGGTGTACAGACTGGCCGATATGGCCTGAAATCCATATTGCGGTATAATTTGAAGCATGTGCGGTAACGATATATATCGCGATATAGTCTTTTCTTCTGTGTAACGTGTTTTCCACACTATAAGGCCACTTAAAATCCTTTAATTGTCTCACAAATCAACAGTGCGCCTAATGTATGAATTCTGGTTGTGCTTACTGACCTCGAACCGATTTACTGTGCTACACGCGCTCAGAAGAATTTGTGGGTTTTTCCTTGTTTGTTTGTATTACTTGATCCCTAAAGTGTTCTCCAATGAGACGGCAGCGACTCACAGCTCATTTAAGTTTGAGACCGCTGCTTTAGAGGTCCACACCTTTATTTTGGTGGGTACTGTAGTTATGAAGGTGCAGAGTCCTAACAAGCTGTGGACTTTAGTAAATCCAGGAGCAGACAGGATCGGGCACATGTGACTAACTTTCTCTGAGGGATCATTTAACATGTAAACAACTTCACCTGATGTCTTTGTTTTAAACTCACACCTGGAGAGAGAAGCTGCTCACACTGAACAACATTAAAACCAGAGAGTGAGTTTGTTACTGACACGGTCAAAAGCGTGTTACTCACAAAGTACACCGCTCCAAAGCTCCCGTGGCCGATCTCCCGGAGGTCGGTGAACAGCTTCTCCGGGTCATCTTTGCAGAACAGATCAGCCACCTCGGGGTCCTTCAGATTGCCCGCCCGCGCATTCGAGGGCATGGCCAGGGCCTGGAGGATGGAGAGAGTGCTCAGGTCAGTGCTGCAGATTGAAATCAGGGTGAAAACATGGAGGTCAGAGGTCAAAGCTTTTTCTTGTTAACTGGGGTTTTGGTCATAATCAGATTTTCTCAGATTTTCCGCTGGAGGCAAATAAATCTTCATGATCTGTGGATGTGATGCTTTATGAGTTTAAATCATTCTGACCTCTGTTCAGACATTTACAGGTTTTTTTATTAGTTTTCTTATTAGCGTGAAACATAAATAAAATATAATTACCATCATATAAACAATCATATAGCTATGTCCACACATACATATTTATGTACCTAAATGAGTATATAAAGGAGGGGAAAGAGGTTTTCTAAGTATCAATGATTCGGATTCAAGTACTGGAAAAGCTGGATCAAAGTTGTGCTATATGTTGGCTGCCCCTTTAACTAAGACAGCAGGTGCCTGTGTTGCTTTTGCAGCATGTGATTTGCCCGTTTATACTTCAGCTGGGCTGAAAACCATCAAATTAATGTGCCAAACATGCTGGGAAATGCATTCCTGCACTCTTGTAAAGTGACCTCACAGAGACGCCATCAGCTTCCCTGATGTTCCCAGTCTGTGCTGCACATCTGTAACGCTGCGTATTGCACCAGGAATCCCACGACTGGCTGCTGCTGACGTTACCGTTCACAGTTAACATGGATCTGCACTTCAGCCGTCTATCTGGGAACCGGCTGACAAGTCGAGGCTTGTGAAGCGTTCCAGGGAAAATCGGGCTGTTTCACCGTGGGAGTGCCAAATACAAACAATGGAGGGAGGGAGAGTGACACGGACCCATATGGGGGAGACAAAATGGCAGCTGCGTTTTCACAAAGTGCTCTTCACCATGAATGGGCTTCAATGAAGAACTGTTCGGCTCAGATCGCTTTAGTGCCGGCAGCAGCGTGACGCGAAAGGCCGACAGCTTCCAAAATAAGGACACGCGCTCGTCCTTCAAATCCGCTCACCCAGTCCGAGCAGTCACGTTCAGCCTCTGTGTTCTTGTTTCTACGACAACAGCGCTGCTGAAAAACATTAGAGGAGATCCACTCGTACGAAAACTAACGACGCCGACGATAACCAGCCCGGCGCTTCGGTGCAGACGCTTCAAATGTTTGGCTGTCCAAAATGGATCAGGTGTTCATTTGATGCACTCTCGGTATGAACAGTGCCGTGTTCACCTCCTCCCACTGATACACAACTTTAGAGCTCCTGCAGACAGGTATGCACAAGCTCCTCCCTCAGCAGGTGAGGAAATTCAAGTGCACAACAATGAACAACGTTTCGAGGAATTCCAAGAGATGGCGTTTCAAAAAACATAAATGTTAATCATTAAGAATAACCTGATACACAGACAGCAACGCGCCCGATACCTGCAGCTCCACCTACCGTGGCGACCACTCCCACCTCCTCTATGGGAAACAACAGCGCAGCCGTAAGTCGGCGGTTCTTCCCGTGTGTAACGTTAACACCGCGTTAATTTAACAGGATAAAAACCGAATTTATACAGCACCAAATCCCAGCGACTGTCACTCTGTCATACATGCGCTACCATTGTTAGGGGCGGGTTTTGATGATCGATTTATCGATTAAAATCGATTCTGGCTTGGATAACGTGATATCGATTCATTAAAATCCTGAATCGATTTTTTAATATAAATTTATTTTGCCCGAAACGCCAGAATCTCAGTTTCAACAACCACCAAAGATTAAAACAGTAACTGAGAGCAGGAACAGGCTTCTGCACAGAGACGTGAACACAAAGCTCGACCCGCCGACGCATCAGGATCAGTGAGCTGTGACTTTCTCACCGACGGCACGGACACGGTCGGGGCTGAAAGCCGACAGCTCGCTGACTCTGATGTGTCGGCGGGTCGAGCTTTGTGTTCACGCCCTTTTTGCGCTGATTCTGAAGCTGAAGGTTTGATCTCTCTCCAAACAACATTGATCCAAACTACGCTTCACATAAACATCGTCATGGATTCACTCTGACTTTTGCTGTTTTGCTTCCACCAGGACAAAATCACACTTCATGCACAGCTCTCTCTCTCTCTCTCTCTCCTCTCTCTCTCTCTCTCTCTCTCTCGTTTCCCGTCTAAAAATCTGTTTTCTTCATTATTCGCTTGCTTGTTACGCACAAGTCGGACGCTGTTTGTTTCCTTTCACTTACTTCCGAAAAGAAAAACCTAATTTCTGCCGTTCAATACTGAACAACTTTAAACTTTTTAAAATGATGCAAAATGCAAAACGCTGTGTCTGTAATGAAACCGCTGTAACTTCAGAGGTGATGTTCATGTGCTGATTAATGGTTTTCTTTCGTTTTTGATCGACTGCAGAATATTTTTATAAAATCCAGAACAGGAAAATCTGCTTCATGTTTTTCTGTTTTATCTTCAGCTGCTTTGACACAAAGGCCTCTGCTGTGACGCTCACACCTGTGATCAAGTCTGGCGTGTGTCAGCTTCCTTTTTATAGATAGAAAAATATGTAAATGTGCTGATCTGAATTATAATATTTCTGACTGGCAAAATTTCCCAGATTCAAATCGAATTGAATCTAGAATTATAATTAACAATGTGCGCTGCTGCGTCACACGACACATTTGTTTACGTCTGTTCTTCTTCTTCGTTTAATTTCTCTGAGGTGTCTGAGGCTCCTAACATCCATTTGCGTTGCCTCGGCCACCGTGGTCGTTCCCTTTGTGTTGCTGGTTTGGAGAGGACGGGTTCCTCTGCCTGAGAGGCGGGGCTCATGCTTGTAGCACGTTTGTAAAGTTTTTTTTTTACTTTACACATAACTGCCACTCCCCTTAGCCTTAAGTTGCTGCATCAGTGTGCATTATTAACTGTAACAGAGAAACTCCGCACGCGTGCGTATCGCCAAAGAAGTAGGTCACAGTCATGGTGCTGCAGCTTCAGCAGAGACGATTGTGATGTTTATCTAACGCACTGCCTTCTAACAACAGCTCTGAATATGCGACTCTGATGGGCCTCACATTCAGTCAACAACCAGAAGACAATTTGATGATTAAAGGATGCGATTAATCGTTTCAAATACACATTAATATTTGTATGAAGGTATAAGCTTAGTGCTCAAGCTCAGTTTGGTCCGATTTCTTCCTTCCCATTTAAATAATTCATAAACAGGTCATAAGGGAAGCCGTTACCACGTCTTAATGCACACATAATGAAATGTAGATGTTTTAGCTTCTTGGCACAAATTTCTCCATCAAATTTTCCAACTCGACTCAAAGCTTTAAGCTATTTATAGCTGCAAGAACCGACAAATTCCAGCTCGAGCAGAAATAAGAAAATGAAAGGAACTCCTCAGTGATTCAAATCTACATTCTGCCATGAAAATGGGTCTGAGGGAGGAGCAGAATCATGACATGCATTTAATGAAATGCCTGGCACGTGTTTTGGCTGCTGTATGTGGAGATCAGAGTGTGCGCTGTTACGCTCCGACTCAAATCAACACCGATTTAAATAAATCCACAAAAATCCAAAGAGAGAGGCCGAATCATCAGAGCGGTGGATGTAATCTGAGGCTGCACACTGAGCCGTGCTTATTGACAAACCAAACGTCCTTCTGTAACGGGGTTAATGTGGCGCTCATCCTCTGAGCGTCAGCTGCAGCCCCGAGAAGAGTCGCCAGCTTAACCAGGCCTCTGCACGCCGGCCGCCGGATCCCCGTTTAACAACGCGCCCGCTCTGTGCCCGAGGTGGAGACAGATTCCCACCATCCTGCCCCCCTGACCTGAAAGCGCTTCTAAACACAGTGAAGCAATTTACAATTATGTGGCGCTCGACAGCCTGCCGCTACAGTCAGAAGAAACACTACCCGTCTGAAAATATGACAGCAGAGGGGAAAGCAGCACCTTAATTTGCCTAAAACTTCACCGTGGTATCAAACTAGAGACCTTTATCGTGTCAGTCAGCCTTCACTGCATATCTGAACACCCTTTGAAATTCTACTTTAATGCTTTTAAAGACCTAAACTGAAGACTGAGTTCCTTCAACACTACAACAACTGCACAATGGGTTTAAATCTCCGCATAAGATCCAACAGTAATCATTACTGCTCTATTCTCTGCTTTACTGTTCAGCGCTACATAAGAAATCAATCACACGTTTAAAACAAAACTTAAATGTGTCATTTTAGTCTCCGTTTACTGAACAACTGTAGATGTGTAGGAGCAATGTTGGAAGCATTTTGTAGCATTTCAATTTAAAATGAGACAACACTGATATCAGTAACAATATAGTGTTATTTCTCAAGTTTTTCAGGCGAACCCGTCCGATAAACCAGATGCTGGTATTAAAGTATTTAAAAATTCACTTTGATAAATATAAATATTTGGCTGTGAATATTGTGCATCTATTGGTTGGAAAACTAAGAAACATCAATGGTAATACCATGGTTAAAGGGTGTTCATTACTGCATGTGCATCATTTT